>NC_051232.1:33235438-33450438 GCF_015220715.1 Pygocentrus nattereri | reverse complement strand
CCAGCTTATGTTCTGGTCTTCATCCTGCCCAGCACTGATCCGCTCCAGTCATAGAGCCATGCTTATACTGAGGTTCCTCTGCCTATGTCAAGCCACAAAGAGCCAGCTGGCTGACTTACAAGAAGTAACCATCCCCAAAACTGTCAGCGGTTACTGGTCACTAATTTCAATGTTTAAACAAAACTCAAAAGAACTGATCGGAGAAGATATCACTGCTTGTCCTGACCCCCTATAACCCCTCTGGTCCTTGACCAAGAGCCGTGTGAAGGTTTCTTTTCACTCAGGCAGAAGTTGCTGGGATTTGGTATTGGTGTTCCATTTTTCGAGACAAGCCCCCAAAAAAAAAGGTTGGAAAGTGTGAGACTTGGTGGCTTTGTGGGTAAAAGCCTTGCCTTGTGTACCTGAGGATGCCGGTTCAAATCTGGCATAGGCTAACTGGTGGTTGAGGTGTTAGGTGAGGAGGTAGTAGGGATGCAAGGTAAGGGGGTAGGTGGACGGAGGAGGAGGAGGAGGAGGAGGAGGAGGAGGAGGAGGAGGAGGAGGAGGAGGAGGAGGAGGAGGAGGAGGAGGAGGAGGAGAGAGTCTTTAAAAGTGCAGCCCAGTTATTTTCAGCTCTATAACCCCCTGTCCTCTTCTCCTTCTCTCCAGCCCCTGGGGTTTCTGCTCCCCCTTATTTCTTGGGGGTCACTCTCAGGCCAGGGTCTCACCCACCTTGTCATCTTGTCATCTTTCTGCCTCTTTGCACTTCACATGCAACTCACCACTCCACAACCGCAGTCTGGAGACCCTGGTCGGTGTTTGAACCGACAACCTCCTGCACTTGGAGGTATGGTCTCTACCATTGAGCCACAGGGTCTCACACTTACATTGCTTTTTTTTGGAAATTTGTCTTCGTTTTTCGGACCCACACGTTGAGCATGTGCAAAAGCCATGGGCAGGGTTTGAACCCATGACCTTGCCTTTTAAAGGC
Source organism: Pygocentrus nattereri (assembly GCF_015220715.1). Classification (NCBI taxonomy): domain Eukaryota; kingdom Metazoa; phylum Chordata; class Actinopteri; order Characiformes; family Serrasalmidae; genus Pygocentrus; species Pygocentrus nattereri. The sequence goes on along the minus strand of NC_051232.1, from coordinate 33,449,468 downwards.
AAGGATTCTACCACTGAGCCACTTGTGCTCAGGTTTTTCCCTTTTTTTTTTGGTTATTTGAGTTCGATATTCCCAGGTTGTGTCTCATCACATTTAGTTGCTTAAACCGGGATCACTCGAGGAGGAGACTGCTGAGCACCTGTTCTCCCTTAGACCCCACTACCCACCCTAGGCCAAAGAACTCTACATCAGTGAGGGGAGCTGACTCTTTGAGGAGCCTCTTTCCTAGAGTCCAGGAGGTTGCTGGTCTAACTCTGCCCTAGTCTCAGCCTAGGTTGTGGTGTGGTGGGACTGGCGATGGAGTGAAGGAGATACAGCAGAGAATGAAGTGGGAAAACACAAGCCGTGGTCTTCCCACTTAAAGCAGATTGAAAGAAATCCAGGTCCGCAAGGTCAGTCCTCACTCTAGATGCCTGTTGGAGCTGTGATCCTCCTCTCTGGCCTTCCTCACATTTCAAATGCAGTGAATATAAACTGTCTCTAGTCATGACCTGGAGCTCCTGATGTTTCCGAGAGACACAGGGTCTGTGTCTTTTTTAACATTTAACTTTCAGATCAAGGCTCGACAATGAAGACATGCAAGAAATGAACCCAAAAAACCTGATCATGATTTGAACTGATTGCCTTCTTCTCAGAGGACCGATATTGATCTGGGATTTGCTTATGCCTTTCATTGAACAGCTGAATCTGCAACTGACGAGACCTGATCATGGTGCTTACTCTGAGATGCTTGACAAATAAGCATGGCTAAAAGCAGTAAGCTATAAGGCCTTAGGACTTGAACCTGAAGACCTGAAGTTTTTGGATATTGTTGAGATTCCTGATATCCATTTGAGGTCTAAGGCTGCGCTTGTACTCTTTATTTTTATTTTTTGGAAGTTTTGAAGGCCGTATTAGTTTGAACTGAGCAAAGTCCTACGTAGTCTAATATGGAAGGTTATCTGTTTAAGTCCCTTTCTCGCTCAGGACTCATCTGACGCCCGTATGAGCCTAAGGCGGCTGTGATAAGCAGCTATTGCATGGGCAGGATTTCAGCTTTGGCCTTGAAATTTCAACACTAATTCCAGGTTTGTGTACAAAGGAGGACTTTTGTATTTTTAAGATGGTGTTTTATTGCCTGAAGTGACCGGCTCTTCCACATCACCTCGCATTTCTTCAGGTCTACCCCCAAAAAACCTTGCAGAGGAATTATGTAAAGTACCAGTGATGCCAAACGAGTGATGCAGCAGCCACAATGCTCCTATTAAAAGCAGCACATAGCATTTATTCGTATTACTGGCGCACAGACTGGGAATCAAACTCCAACCCCTCTCCACTCATCATGCAAGGAGTGCCATTAGAGGGCGCCACTGGACACACAGCACTCCAAAAACTACAACTGTAGATTATTACTCTGAATTATTGAGAAATGCATCGATGAACGTAGCTCACTTCATGTCTGGTCTTCTCTCAGTGGGACGACCACATTTAACCTCATATACATTTAGAAAAAAAGGCATCGGTCACATTATAGGACCAACTTATCAGTCTGAAAATGAAAATTAAATCTTTCGTTCTTTCATTCCAAAATCTGACGACTGTCACATTCAAAAAGTCATCAAAAAGACAGAAACATGTTAGCTGGTAAAATAACTTCTTTTCGTTTAATACTTTAATCAAGAACTGCGACAGTGTGCTGAGAAACAACGACGTTACCAAAACAGCTCACAATAAAAAGACCACCCTGCTGAAGCGTCAGAGTGGTAACACAAGCAGATTGACAACCCACCAGTTTACATATTGTGCATTGCATAATAGCGTAATATACATAATATTTGGGGGGGGGGGGGGGGGGGGGGGGGTTACTTTTCAGAGCAAAGAAAGTTCAAAAAATCAAATTCAGTCATTTGGCAGACGTACAAAATATATTGGCAAGGGTTTCCGTAAAAATCGCTATAAAACAAACATTGGAAAACCATATAAAAACTTAAATAAAGGTATTACACATACTTAAAGAGCAAGAAGGAAACAGTTTAAGTCCAAAAAAAAGGAGCGTGCAAAACGAAACCAAACCAAAATAAAAAGTTAACGCACCAACCATATATTAATGCACCCTTTAGGAAGTTGGAAAGATTACATAGAGGATACAAGGATAAATTTGCAATATCGTTAGATACACCGACACCAACACTGAGATTTCTTGTGCATATTATGCAAAACAAATATAAAAATCGTACATGAACCGTTTACACAGAGGAATACAAAACAGGTTATTGCTGTATATTAATAATAATAATAATAATAATAATAATGTACACACATAGTAGATAAAAATCACAGCACGGGGCTCAAATGTGGATCCCTGGTGCACGTCCCGTGAGAATGGCCTATCGATGGCCGTACTTGGCGGACCAATCCGTGCGTCCGTGAACGGGCTGAACCGGAGGACGAGGCCGCAGGCCTGGTGTGCTCTTGGTGGGAGAAGACAAGTAGGACGATGCGCCCACCTGACTGCTCGACCTGCTCGATTTCCATGTTGCATAATCTACGGAGTGGAACACAAGCATTTAATATCTGTGGCAGACAAAGTGACTGAGAGGACATAAAATGTGGCGGATCATCACACGGCCGCCTCAAGCTGTGTGGGAAAAATATCAAAAACGACATTTATTCCTATAAAAAGAACACTGTATAGATAAAAGCGGTAGGAGTGTATGCTTCTCCATTACTGACCAAGAAGAACCCGCAGGACATAGTATAGTACGTTTAAAATGCCTGTATGACACCAACTGTGGGTGTTATGTTGGGCACCAAGGAGGCAGGATTGGAAAATCAAGACCGAAATATTCCCCTCCCTCTACCTAAGACTCTCCGCCTGCGACACCGTCCAAGCCGAGCTACAGGGGTGGGGTGTCCTGAATGTTGTTGAGATAGAGGGGTGGGGTGAAGTGTTGGGGCTGCATGACCCACCAAACAGAGAGACATGAGAAAAAACGGCCACACGCCGACACCAAAGAAACCCAAAGGTGAGAATTTTCTGTTTATAAATGATGATAACCACTGTACTATTAAAAATGTCATTTCAATGTGTTTTGGTCCTTTCCTTCATACAATAAGACGAAAAATCACTAGTACTATGCTGATGTCTCGGTATCTAAATTTCCTGTTCCACCTTAAATGGTGCAGCAGTTAAGTAAGTGATACTTTTTTGATCCCACAAACGGGGAAATTCCACCTCCACATTTAACCCGTCTGTCAAGTGAAACACCACATACACACTAGTGAACACACACACTAGGGGGCAGTGAGCACACTTGCCCGGAGCAGAGGGCAGCCCAATCCACAGCACCCGGGGAGCAGTTGGGGGTTAGGTGTCTTGCTCAAGGACACCTCAGTCATGGACTGTCGGCTCTGGGGATCAAACCGGCGACCTTCTGGTCACAGGGCCAGCTCCCTAACCTCCAGCCCACGACTGCCCCCAGTTACGTTCAGGCATCAGAAATGCTGGTCCGTTTAAGGTGGAACAGGAATTTTTGAATTTTGGGCAGGGTCGCCTACAGAGCGGCGCTAGTAGCTGTTAATGAAGCGATGCTCTTTTATTAGAGGGTCTCATTTCAGAGGAAGATCTCAACCACTGCCCTGTAGCTCAGTAACAAGGGGCAGCACTCGAAAACAAGGGGTAGAGGTAGAGGAAGCAACGGGATTGGGCCTAAGAACCCGAAACAGCTTGAGGACATGGTGTGATGATTTAGGTGTACCCGTTAAAATGCACGGTGGCATGTAAGAAATATCCAGCGTTGTGACTCACTTGACAGTGTTGAATCTATTGGTGCTAGATGCACTCTTTGGCCAGCTGATCCAGTCTCTTTCTTATAAAACGAGGGGACGTATCCACCTGGACGAGTGCCTGCAACACATTTACAAAGTGAGTCATGAAAAGATGAACATTATTATCCTACAAATACCACGACCTTATCTGGACTAGGCGGTTAACGACGACGACGATGATGATCCTACACATAGACCCAGTAGTGAGTAGACCAATAATTTAAACATTCGCCAAAATTTGATACAATATACTTCAAATTGTATTAATCAAAGAATTCTGCCTATTAAAGAATGTTTAACTTAACTCTTTAAACGCTCAGAGCTGTCTGTGGGTCCAGACTTCCATTCTTTACTTAAACTCAATAATAAGACTCAGGCTTTCATAAGCCTGGGAATTTCAGGGTCAAATGGGGTTAAAGCCCTTCTCAGTGACCATATTTGTGAAACTCCGAAAAGGGAAAAGGTGAAAAATCTGCCATCTCATAACGATCTGGACGCTCTAACCGTAGTGCTGGAATGACGCTGCCTTTTAATGCTACTGTATGACACCAAATGGTCATCAAATCCCCAAAACTCAGCAGCTTCATAAGAATAAATTCACAGTTCAGTACTTAATTAACTTCAGCATGTTAGTGTGAAGTAACAGTTATGCACTGAAATTACAACCATTTACATTTTTTATATAAAAAAAGGCTGAAAATCTTGGCAGGAAAAGTTCAGTGAAGTTTTAAAATCAATTTAAAATGATTTGCATGGTAAAGAAAAGGGGAATCAGTGATTTAAAACGCTTGGTTTCTTGCATTCTCCTGCGCTGGTCAGCACAGATGTGTCCCAACAGATAAACGGTGTAACATCAAAGCGATCCGCTGCAGCTGCATCCCATCTTTAGTTTTCATGCTTTTCAGCATTTACTGCCTTACTGAATTTCAAAAATACTGTGAACACGTGTGTCTTAGATCCTGCTGAGGTTCATGGCTGCTGCTTTTCTATAAGACGAGCACTGAACTGAAATTTGCGCTAATGGCGCCATCTGGTGGAGAAACGTCAGATTACAAAGCCACGTTCACCAGCTTTACATATTAAAAAACAAGATGCTTTCATTACTCTGGAATCAGCTTTAGATGCTTTTAGATGGACGTTTGATCATTTTAAAACGTGTAATATTATTTAGCCTGTTTTAAATGAAAGTCATTTAATCCTCTCATTCCTGTTTCCTGAATTGGTGAATGTGGCCTTTGAAGCATCTTCGGTATTGTCATGTTAATTTAAAAGCATAAATAATATGAGAAATAATCCGTAAGCGAACACTGTCCTTCAGTTTTTGGTTTCCACCAAGACTTGACTAAACGACCTCGTTCATCAGTATTAAATGCAACACTAAGCAAACGGGATTCGCCTCTTACCGTGGCTGCCCCTGCTAGGAAGTGTCCCTCCGACAGGAACGCTGCTGCTCCCCCACAGGTTGTTCCCACTCAAGTCCTTTGTCGCGTTCACTGCTACATTCTTCTTGGTGCTTAACCCTTACAGAAAGGAACACACGGGTGTGGGTTACACTTTAACTGAAAGCATTAAAACTAAAGTGCCACTCATGATCACAGCTGGTGTCTTCAGAACTCAAACTGCAGGTCTTTAAACCTCTGCTATCTTCTTCCGGTCATCCCTGAGAGCAGCGCGCCATCTCCCACGGGGCCGTCACCCTCTCCTAGATGAACTGCGGGAACTACAGCACGTTGTCTATCGACAGAGTAGCCCGTAAGGCACGGCACCTCAGATTACTGGGTGGCCATATCAGGTGAACAACGTGGGAATTACAGCTCTTATCTTAGTTTGTCCAGTTACTTACTAATTGAACAGAAACAGATGGACTACAGTCTAATATACACTACAGACTGAAGTCCATCTGTTTCTCTCTTCCTCACAGAGCAGGTACTATTTGGGTGGTGGATCATTCTCAGCACTACTGATGTAGCGGTGGTGTTTTAGCGTGCGTTGTGCTGGTGCGAGTGGATCAGACGCAGCGTCCGTGTGATTCGGTACGTGTTGGCTGTAGTCACCTGGTAAATATCTTGATTGCTTTAAGTAATGCTGTTTGGCTGAGGCCGTCCTCGATGGCTCCTGAAAGGGCAGCACGTTATTCATATTCGTTCCACCTTCGTTTCTGGAAGGGCTGAAATCCAAAACGTTCCCCAACCTGCACAAATTCAGACAAAAGTTACCGATAACGGCTTCGCTGCAGCGAATACAGCTGAACATGGTGACCAAATGACCTGTTAAGGCTGCTGTCTCCCTGCCACCGTTTGTCACTGTTGATGTAACTAGGTTTGTTCAGGGCAGAGATCGTGGTGCCCACGTCCTCATAGTCATCCCAGTCGTCTCCCTTTAAGGTGCCTGTGACGTGACCCCACCTCCTGCGGCCGACTTTGGGCTTCGTTGTGTAACTGGAGAAATTTGTATTCTCGGGTTCTGGAGTTAACTGACACGTAACACACACACACACACACACACACACACTTATGCATCATTAAAAACAAGGACACACAGCTATATAAGTGATGATAGCACCCCCTTGTGGAGGATCTTCAGTCTGCTAAACATGAGCGAGGGAGTTACAAGCCTGATCTAAAAGCATGGCAACAAATACACATTAAAGGGCAACTAAAAATTTCAGCCTAATTCTGATAAGTAAATAAAGTAATTCTGATAAATGCTTTATTGTGAACAAACTTCTTGACCTATAGATTTCTTTACAACAGGAAACCGGACGTTGAGATGTCTACTCAATTACAGCCACTTTAGTTACTATCCTAATTGAGCAGTGAACCAACACGTTACAGCTGATTTCCTTTTTTCTTTTAATTCAGTTTTTGGGAGTCTATCACGACCTTAAAGCGTTAATAGAAAATCAAATTGCTTTTGGAAACAAGGCACTTCACAATTCAATGCATTTCAATTCAGGGTGCCAAGGTGTGATTACAAAATGCTGTCAATGAATCTCGATGCATCTCTATTTCACATTTCTATAGTCTACATTGTGACTTTTTCTGCATTTGTCATTAAGTAGTGTTTTTCTAGGATTTTGGTTCTTTCATTTTATAAACACTGGGACCAATTTGTGACTGTAAACATGCACGAGTGAGATCCTGCTTTCCTTCTTCCTCCAAACTGACCTACACCAAAGTTTGTACCTTATGATGTCGCTGGGTGTCTGAATATTTGTCTGATTATCATGTTTTGTATATTGATACAAAATTTTCCCAGAGAGAGCTGTGACGTGCCTAAGAATTCATTATTCGTCCAGACCTAGAAGTGGGCGATGAAGCGAAAATGTAATGTTGACGATAAACAGTAATGATCTTTACTTTTTCAGACATCTGATCAGTTGGACCAGAGAAAAAAAAGAGCCAGTAGTGCTACATTTCAAAAATACTATCGAAAACAGTGAACACTGATTTTTATTCAGTATTTTCCACATCGTGCTGCTCTAAATCCAGTTAAATAGGCCTCAGTTTGAAACATCAGTTGGTGTGTGTACAGGCACTGACGATATTCATGATATGATTTATCACAATAATAATTTATAGGGTGGTTACACTGACCAGTCCTAACCATGCGCCCACTTTGTAAACGTTGTTAGGGTTTTAAAATGTTCAGTCCATGGAAACTAGACTCAAAAACCAAAGACTGTTGAGGTCACAACTACACAGCTTAGTTTCCATGGACTCAGGTTTTTAAAGCATATTTTCATACAAATATTCAGCCTACAGTAATCTAGCCTGCCCATTCAAACTGCACAGCTCACTGATGTGGAACTGCCCATTTCTCATCAGACTGGACTTTGAGGACAGCTACACAATACATGCCAGCACCAGATCAGGACAGAGGTCATTTACTATGTCGGCCACAGAGACAAAAGCCCAGTATAATATCAAAAAAGTGGGAAAATGGTCGTATAAAAGGCGTCTGTTTCTAATGCTGTGCCTGCTCTGTGGTTTCTGAGTGCAGTTATTGCATTTATTATGTTTAATGTGACTCAGCAAAGCCAAACATTTGTAGATGTTTGTTCAGTTTATGAGCACTAGGAAAAGAAAAAAAAATCACACATCAGTCGTGCTTTATCTTTACTCTGATTTAAAAATGAATAAATAGTAAGTGCTTATCAACCCAAATATCGTTCTAAATAGGACGCAGAAAGAGAGCATCTTTTATGTAGTGGCATATCTCCTCTGGCAGCAGATTTAAACTGGTACGTTGGATTCATGTAGTTAAGGGAGGGAAAAATCAAACAAATTGTAAAACATGGGCTCTTGTATAAAATGTTGTCTAGACACATGTTCACTACAAGTGGGACGTGATATTAACACATAATACGCTGTACATGAATGCACTGAGTCATTTGTGCTAATGCAGCAGTGTTGCTCACCTGGCTCTGCAAGCCTTTGTCGCATATTAAAGGGAATCGGGTCTGCGGGACTCGGTCTGCGTCTGCGCCTGGTCTGATGGGTCTTTTATGCAGCTCTGAAAGGGGCTGCTGCTGCTGTTGGGGGTAGGCGAGGTTGGGCGGGGGCTGGATCTGCTGAAGTGGCCGTGCTGGGGAGAGATGTGGCTGAGGAGGCTGTGGAGGCTGAGGAGGGGGAACAGGCCTGAGCTGTGGAGGCTGAGGTTGGGCCGGAGGCTGTGGCTGCGGTGGCGGCTGGGGCAGCGGTCGACTCTGTTCCTGCAGCTGCTGTGGCGTTCCCAGAACCTGACCTACATGGAAGTACGGGTAGCGTAGGGCCTGGGAATGAACAGCAAGATCAGTGAGGGGTTAGAAAACACACAGTAGGGGAAAGTGGAAATCAGTGACTGTAGATGCTCTTGCTCCACGTTAATAAATCAGTGAAGCTGAGTGCTGAAAAACTGGTAAAATCTCAGTGATGGACATTTTCAAATGGCTTATTGTTTGTGATCTAATACAACGTGATTAAACACCCCAATGATCAATAAACCATTTATTACAAATAACAACTGCAATGAACAACTTTTCCAAGAAGCAGTATAGTTACATAGGGTTGACAATAAGGTTGCAAGATATTTTGTTAATAAATTATTGCTAATATTACCAAAATTTTAAATGTAATCAATTAAGCATTGACCAACGCCGATATGCTTCAAGCTAGAAGAAGGTAATGAGCTCCTGACATCCCTCACTGTTGACTATGTTCACTGGCATCATAACTTTCACAGTCATTTTGCAGGTTCTATTTGCTGTTAGTTGGCTGTGATGTGTTTCTGTAATGTGGAGGTCGGCTTATCCCGCATGAGGACTGACTTGGCAAACCCCATGACCAGAAACCCTGTGGGCTAAGGGGATAAGACACTGACCAGGAACAGAGACCAACTCAAGTACACAGCAGTACAAACTTGAGAGCAGGGAAAAAAAAGAGGTTGTATCGCCTGAGACTCAAACTCACAACCTCATGGTGCCAGGTTAAGTGCATAACTGCTAAGCTAGCGTCCTCAAACAAAAGTATTTTAAAGCTGAGAGGGAAAGTAGTCAACAGAAAAGGACACTGAACTTTTTTTGTAGTTTTTAAGCAAGAGGGTAACAAACAATCAAGACCTGAGAAAAATACCATATACAGGGCTCAGCAGAGAGACGTGCACGTGGCATCATAAACTCAAGACTGAGCAGTAAGCAGTGGGAGAGCTCTACTTAAGTAAAGTCTTCAAAGTTGCACACGATTAGCCTCAATCAGCTCGTCCTGGTTCTATGATTCCTCTTAATGACTGGAGGTGGCCTTGCAGGAGGCCTATTTCTGAATATGTTGTGATATCAGTGGACAGACATACCTATGAATTACAATTCAATCAAAACCTAAAACTATGTTTACAACACAAGCCTCAGCGCTTAATCCAATCTTTCTACCTTAATGGTTCACGCTGGCTCAAATGACTCAAATTTGTCATAAATGTGAACAGATCTCTGTCCTGAAAGGATCTGCATTGGCACAATCTAATCAATAACATCACATAAATGAAGTTGCATGGCCCAAATCAGATGTGTATCTGATCTAAAACCACATATGAAAGTGGCTCAGACCTGTTTTGAAATTATCAGGGGTTGCAAAGTGGCCCGCAGAGGAACAGCGAGAATAGGCCGGCTAACACAGCTTAAATAAACACCCTGACAGATTTAGACAATTGTATGTGTAGCGGGGGGATCAGCTGATACCAGCTGGTGATTTGAAACTGGGGCCTAACGTTGACTTTCCAGCCCTGTATGAACTAACTCCATGCTCAGTTTGTGCCACTTCATCTTGCGAATGTGAACATGAGCCTAAATCTGATCTAAAGACTGATCGTGTATCACCTGGCTGGCAGCCGGTCTCTTCTTGGGGTCCCACTGCAGCAGGTCTCTCATCAGCTGAATGGCCTCAGTGCTGGCACTGGGTATCAGACTCCTCAAACTGGTGGGGACACACTGTGGCCAGCGGAAACTCATGGTGGTGGCCAGCTGATACCCTTCAGGCCAGTCATTCTACAAAGCACAGACACAGTGATAAAGAAGGATGAAGCAAATGTTCTCAGAAATTGTCTCAGTAGAAACAATTCAGAAACACTTCAGCATAAATTCAACAAAGGATGTCCCAAATCAGCTTTTTTGTCCCCCAATCCCAGTAACAACTGAACCCCCCCAACACTTGAGTGTCCAATGCAACACCCGCATTTCGCTGTTGTTGGAAGAAAACCTCGTACCTCCAAAATGGTGCTCCAAAGTCATTTATTTTGGTCCATTCTTCATGAAACATAAATGCCGGCTGCCAATTTCTTTCAAAATTTCTGCAATATATATTTAGATTTCTCTTCTGAAGTTCTTTTAACATTTCGGATAAAAGTGTCATCGCAGATATCACGAATCACAAGTGGCTATTAAGTTTTTTCTTTTTTCCCCATTTAAACTGCTTGCTACCTCCTGCGAGCTCAGCCTGCTGTCCCTTACAATGGTAGAAAAATGGTACAAAAGGTAAAATAACCCAACATTAATACAAAGGACAGGAGTTACAACAGGCTTAACACGGCTGAAAGTTATCTGCTAAAGTAAGACCTAACTGGCTCTGATCCCAGCCTCAACACCAGATCAGATTAGGATATCCTTATTTCTTTAAACTGAGTTTATATTCAACACACATAGTTTATAATACCCATTACATAGAACATACGACTGGGACAAGGTGCCTAAATATTTACACTTATTTAACTTGCATTCTTTTCCTGTCTGTTCTAAACACTTTTGTAGACTAAAGCTTCAGGTACATCCCTATTTTAAACATGCTTACTGACCTTTTTTGGAGTTCCTAAGACCTGGCAGATTTTAAAGATAGTGTCCACTTCGCTGGAGCCAGGAAAGAGAGGCCTGAGGGTGTAGAGCTCGGCCATGATGCAGCCCACAGCCCACTGGTCTATAGGAGAGCTATAGATGGTGGACCTGAGGAGAACCTCTGGAGCTCTGTACCTAAATGAGAAGCAAATAACAAATCAGGAATTGCTTACTGGGTCTGAGACCAAGCAAAATGAAAGAGTAAATCTAGGACAGTATCTGATGAGAAGCTAATGCTGTAGTTTGTGTTGTTACAATAGTGCTTCATTAGTCCGCACACGACTTCTACAATGGGCACAACCTCAACTCCATCCTCATCTAGCTAGTTTCAGATTTTAGTCATTTTTAACATCATTTAGTCCATTTGACATCACGTTTTGAATACCTGGAGTGGTGAACCCAGTGTGAGCCTACATTTCTAACACATTTGGCAAAAAAAATGCCTTTTGTTGCTGTGGATGTCTCCAGATGTTCCCTCTCTAAACATGTGGTTGACACAGATCTTGAATCTTCCTCCACTGGAAAAATTTACTGAAAAACTTCATCACAGAGACCAAAGATTTAGCAAAACCTGGACACCAGTATGGGAAGTATAAGACGGGACGTGAACTATACTTTCTCTACGGTCTTCACATTTCTGATTTTGTCTGATTTTTTACATTGTCATATCCCCTTTTAATTTTTAAAAAATGTATTCTTATTTTGTATTTATTACTAAATAATAAATAACTTTTTTCTTTTCTAACTGTAATCAGGAACCTTTTCGTTTGTTTTTAACGTTATTTCATTACTGTTTTGCCTCTTTCTGTTATTGGTATGGCGACTGACAATTTGTTATCATAAAGATATATCTTTGAAAATCAATAAACATAATAAAAATCTAATAAACACAACTAACTGGCACAACGTGGTCACTGTTTTATGGCTATGCTGAAAGTTTATAAATTACATGTGACAAACATTTATGTATTTTCTTTTGGGCGAGATTCTGTATGTCAAATGCCGTAGGCACTGTTGTCCATGTAGACCGCTGTAGTTTTAATTAGAGGGGGAAAAATTTGTAGACCGTCCACCCAAAGTGTCACATAAGGGATTAAAGCTAAGCTCACCATCTGGTTGACACGTAGTCAGTGTAAGGAGGACGGGATCGGATCTCTCGAGCAAGCCCAAAGTCAGCGATTTTCACCAGCTCAGGACCCATGCACAGAAGATTCTCTGGCTTCATATCCCGGTGGAAAAAGCCTGAAGCAAAGGAGGGGAAACAAAGTCTAAGGGGTCCGTGTGCTTTTTCTGAGTAGCCCTTTATAAAATTAGCAGTGCGTGAAGCATCACAGCACTACTTGTTGCTGTATTCTATATTTTAAAGTTTTCTATGAAGTACACTAATAACGTCTGCTGGTTTATGTGAAAAAAACAGACAGATGTATTTTACATGACCATTTTTTGCCTCGTTTTATCTCTAAAAATAGTTTTTTATAACTGTGCCTTCAAGACGTGACAGTAACCGTAACAACAGTCCTTATCAATCCATTGTGAACGAGTGGCTAATCGGCTCTAGGCTCATGTGTAAGTGTGTTCATGGGTATAAAAGCAACATTTCACCAAAAAGCTACTCAATTTCCTGCTTATTTTCACTGAAGCTTGCCTATTTTACTGCAGTGCTAATGTCGCTTACAGGTAATGGAAGTATCACCCAAGTTGACATAAGCTACACAAAACGTTTTGGGTAAAATTGGGGAAAAGTGTGTAAATGTCTTTCTTTTGCATACAGGTTGTTTTCCATATCGCTGCTGTCGGAACAAAACCTTACGTCTCCAAAACGATAACTTTGCAGGAAGAAGGAAAAAAACGACTTTACTTTTAATGGAAGTCAAAGGAACCAGACGTCTTTCCAAGTCATTTTGGGTCGTTTCTGTTGGCCCATTCATCATGAAATTTACACACAATATAAAGAGTAACAGGCGTTTTCAAATTAGTCAAAAACTGAAAAGCGTTAAATATGGAGATATAAGGTTTTGCTCTGACAGCAGCGATATATGGACTTGAAAGGTAGAAAAGGTTGAAAGGAATGAAAGGTATATTTTGTTTACTAAACTTTAAATAAATAGTTTTACATCAAATTCAATTATTTCAATTCACGGGGGAAAAAGGGAAATTTGGATTTCCATAAAATCCCATTTAAAACTTAGAGGATCCAGGCCAATAAGGTTGTCTGCACTTATTACACACAAGACCAAACGACTTGAGCTGAGCAGAAAACGAGGTAGCCAGACACTGGCCAGTCATGTAAATGCAGCCAAGCTTTAAGCCTTACGTTACTGAGTAATCTTTTTTTTTTTGAAAGCCAGCCGTCCTACCATGTTTGTGAATGAAGGCAAGTCCTTGTAGAATCTGAAACATGATATTCCTCACTGCAGACTCAGGAAACAGCCGTGTCCTGTATGGAAAGCAAGCATAAGGCTGTTGTTTTTGTGATGTACGTATTAAAAATGTTAAAAAAAAAAAAAAAAACAGGCAACGTTTGAACCTTTTACCTCTCTTTCATCAGCTGATAGAGGTTCTCCTTCATGTACTCGAACACAAAGTAGAGATGGTCATTTTCCCGGATGACCTCCTTTAGTTTGATGACGTTGGCATGGTTGAGTTTCTTCAGGGACTGAGAGCAGAAGAAACACTATTACTCGTCAGTGAGGTCTGATATGCTCTCAACAAAGCCATGCATCTGAAGATTGAGATCAAAACAGAGAGATCCTGAAAAGAAAGGCGGTAACGATGCAGAGTGAAGACTTTTCTGAGTCCCTATTTATTGTTACGGCAGGAAACCTACAGAGGAGAGTGAGGTCAGGCAACATCCCATTATTTGTACAGTCATGCATTGGAAAGAATAAAGGACATGAACTCATCCTGCTCATCGTTACGTTAACAGGAGATGGGGTGAATCTCAGGTTGGTCACAGCCACTGGCCATGCGTCTACTGCAGAGTAAAGGCCCAGTCACACTAGCTTCATATCAGTAAAATTTCACAAGTGCACTTGCATTCATTTTAATGGGACTATATAATATATATATATATATATATATAATGAATATATTTCATGGGTGAAATTTTCAACTTCTACACATAAATTTGCATCCTCAACCAACAGCGCTACTGCTTTGGTCTGATTCACAGCGGGCGAAGGAAACGCTATATTTAGAGTCTCTAAGCCAAAACGTTTCATGCCCACTGGCTAAAAAGAAACATAAAACAGGTGCAGCATGATATGCAGTCAGTGACAGGACTGTATTAGATGCTGTTACTGTTAACGATAGGTGAGCTGACCACATTTCACTTCTACTGTCACCCCACTGCCATCAACGACTCGGTTATCTAGTTGTTTAGTGTTTAGAGTGCATGTACATAATTAATCATCTATAACTGTATTTTAGTTGTTTATGGTTGGTGAGGCACACTAGGTGCTTGACTAAGGGCTACTGCGCACACCAGTCACACCTCTGCCACTACAACATGGTCTGCGGTCACGAAGACGTAATCACCTGGTGTTTAATGTTTCTACTCTTCATCGTTTCTGAGTTGCTAATCGCAGCAAATCAGAGGATGTTTCTGTCAGTACAAATCTTCTGGTCCAGCTCTGGTCATGCCTGTTTCGCAGGGTGGCGCCAATTGAAAATTTCTAGTGTGACTGCAGCTTAATACATACTAGCCTACAGGTAAACCACAATGCAGTTTGATAGGCTGCCTGCAGGACAATGTTTTCTTGGATCAGGACAGGATTTGGAGGGGAAAATGGGAACTAGAAGCACAGCAATCTGAAAACACACAAGAGTCACCTTCTACTTCCACTGTGCTGCTGTAGGAATGAGAAGTGACGGGTTTTAATTCTCAACAGTTAGGAACAAAAACAATAACAGACATGGCAATAATAAACGATGGACAGAGATGGTGCACATAATAAAATGCCTTTAAAGTGATTAAACCATGTGTGAGAGTTTTCCATATGTGGGTAAGGTAAGGATGAGATGCTGGAACATAACGTTCTGTTTTCCTGAGCTGGAGACGGAATTTACCTTGACCTCTCGAAGGTTCATGCACTCTTCCCAGGAATAGAATTTTCTTTTCATTCTGAAAAAAAGTGAAAACAACAGAAGTCCTACATCAGCTGTGCAGGCAAAGAACGTGATTACTCAAATACCAGGGCTGCACGGTGGTGATCCCGCATGTAAGCGCAGACACTACAGTAGCTTTTACTCATCAGAGAAACTTCACTCAAGTTCGGCCTTTTATCTCTCAGAGGGCTCGGAGAAACTTGTTGATGCCTTTGTTGCAAGCAGAGTTGATCACTGTAATGGTCTTCTTACTGGACCTCCTAAAAAACAACACATCCTCTGCAGCATCCTAACGAAAGCCAAACAGGGAGATCAGATCAGTCCCGCTTTAAAAGAGCTGCACGGCCTGCCTGGATCATTCAGGACAGATTTTAAAGCTCTGAATCATTTTTTTAGGCTCTGAATGACCTTAAAGAGCTGCTTACATCACAGATCTTAGATCTGCAGATATGGACCTTCTGCAAAAACTGTCAAACACGGAAATTATGGACAGACTCTTTCAGTTATTCTGCTTCTAAACTGTGGAACTCAGCTCACCTTTTATTAGACAGTCAAGCTCAGAGTTAATAAACATTTATAAACATATCTCTCTAACTAGACTTTAATTAAAACTCTACATCTCACTCTGTTCATCTTCTAATTTGACCTGTGTCATTTTCATACGGTTGTAAACGAATGCCTGTAATTTCTTGTATTACTGTTAAGCTTCATCTCCTGTCTGTAAAGCACTCTGAACTGCCACCGGCATTAAAATCGCTCTATTCATAAAAATGATTATTATTGCTGTCATTATATTATTAATTCTATTTCTACATATTGCTGTTGAGACATGCCTTGTGACTAGTGTGAACACTTTAACTTGCCTGATGTATTTGGGCCATAATAACATTTAATAACATTTACTGGATGGCATGAATGCTTTTATTCCCCAAACATCCGTGACTGGTCAGAACGCTGCACACAGACCTTCGATTGGTTCCTACTGTGGTCAGTGCGAATCAGACCTCATGGCCCCTTTTCCTTTGTGTGGTAACGAGTGAAATACAGTAATAGGGAGGGTCTCTAGGCTAGCTGACCGGTTCTACTCCATTACTGGGGAATATTATTTTTCCCTGCCCACTGGTGCGCTGTAAAACATCAGGAAAACAAAGGATTCTGAATAATCAGAAGATTATAAGATTATATTAATCATTTAAGCCCTTATAGGTTGATGGAAAACTGTGGGGATTTTGTTTCTTTAATGATCTGATGTGAAGGATTGTGCTTGGCCAGATACACACATTTGTAGAAGCTAAATAACAGGTGGTTGCCATGTATTGGATGCGCAGGGAGGCTGGATAGAAGTGCGAGCAGACTTTAATAACAAAAACAAACCAGCAAACTACCAAACTACAGGGCTTAAAAAAGAAGCACAAACAAAACACGAGGCAGGGGACGAACCACTACACCAGACGAAGTGACGAGTAGACCAGACGAACTCTGACTGAAACAGAGGGCTTGATAAAGGTTACAACAAATGGGGAGCACCTGGGCGGGGGAGGAGCCAGAGACTACAGACAGGTGAGGATACTAATGGGCAAGGTGGGGAAAGGACAAGCATATGACAGAAAGCACATGGCTACAACACAGGGGAACAAGGGGAAACCGTGACAGCTGTGATAAAAAGACGCCGTTTTCTTTTCCTCCACCTTAAAGGGTCCATATCCGGGCCAATCGGCTATGCCTTAAACACACAGCAACAAAACCAGGCTGTTAAACTCAAAATATGAGCTGGAAAATGGTCATAAATGAAGCGAATGAAATACAGCTTCATTTTTCATTCTACGGGCCATTAAAATCAATAGGACAGACGCAGAGCAGGCTATTTATCATATAAGATGTCATATAAGGTAATTTATCATATAAGGTAAGATGTGTCAGACTAGCGTCCACTATGCTGGTCCATACTGTAGAACGCAGGGGCAAAATCCTGATTAAAACCCTTCAGACTGTGTTATTTGGACCTGGTCACCAATGCATTTTGCAAAGCAGCGATTGTCTCATCACCTGAATTCACCTTCAGATTAGATGGCGTAATCCCACATCAGCCCAGGCCTCACAAAGGAAGCGCTCATCAGTCACTTTAAATCTACAGAAGGCTCACGCAGGCCTGGCAGCTTCGATAACTCCAACGTGTTGCGCCTTCCCCCAAAGACACGCCCTGTTTAAGCTGAAAACAGAAGGCACTATTTCAGGCTTCGCTTTCAGGAGCCTGACAGATGTCTCAGTAATCGGTTCAGTGGGAGGACCTGACTTTTCATTCCCTCTCCCTGGTCCCCAGCTGTAAAGCCAGCTGTCAGCTTAAAGGCGGCTCCCTGGATGGCTGCAGCGTTCCAGAGCAGTGATCGGGATGTTTCTGAACAAGACACGCACGAGTCAATGACTCGTCAACAGAGTTATCGCACAGCGCACCTTCAGGACACTTATTACGCTTTAACACATCAAAAAAGACAATAATAACACCAGTAATAATCCTACGGCTGCTACTAACAATGGCAATGTTGAAGGCCACTTTTCCTACTCAAATTCACTCAATAAAAACCACAGAACCGAAAGCACTAGATAAATCGTTATTCCGTAATAATCGCTTCCCAACCCACAGGCCCAAAGGTTTATTACACACTTTTAAAACATCAGAAAAGCTCCATTTGTCTGCACGGAGGTCCCTGTGCTTACTGAACAATACGCCTCAGTATGCAATAAGCTTGGGAAGTTACGGAGTTAAACAACAAATAATAATAAATAATATTAACCAATAATAAGACCTCAGTGAGGTACGTATGCACTACAGTTCTATATACACTGCACATCTACACTACGCTAAGCTATACTATACATGCATATATACTATGCATTACTATACATCTACATACTGCCCCTATGCAGCAGGTGTTTCTGCTAAAACGGCCAGTGTGTGTAGTTACCGGGCACCTACCTGATAAACTGGAAACATGTACAGTATAAATCCTGAAAGGGATAATGGCCATATCACCGTAAACGCTGGTGAGGCTTCACTGGAATACCTGGATTCAGTTGCTATAATTGGATGCTCCACTGTTCAGGCTCTTTCCTAACTGGCATTCAGCGGAATATCGACTGCATTCAACCCGACTTTGCCCTAAAGCTACAACTCAACTACAAACCAGGAAACCTAAACCCAAACCCGGCTCTCAGCCTAACTCTGCTGATAACCACCTTCTTCTATTTATGCAGCGGTAATACGTTCTCGTTTTGCTTTTTACTGTACTTTGCACAGCTTTCCCACTGGGTTTAATCTGTCTGTCTGTCTGTCTGTCTGTCTGTCTCACAGCACGCCCAAAAGTAGCCAAACACTCCTTCTAATCAGGTAACCCTTTAAGACTGACTAAAAAAATCATTTCTACCACTTTATCTACAGTTTATCATAAATAATGTGATTTTCCATTGCACCTGTTGTGCTTGTTTCATATTATATATATATATATAAAAGGGGGTCCAACCTTTTACTGGCAAGGTGTACCTAATAAAGTGGCCAGTGAGTGCACCTACAGTGCTTCTTTTACAGAGTGTCCGATACACAGCAGTCTGGGGGCGGGTCTTGAACCAGGCTGGTTGGGTTCATGTCAGTAAGGTGCGCTGGTCCATCTCCCCACCTGTAAGCGTCTGGACTTAAAAACTAAACTTAAAACACAGCAGATCAAACGGGAACCATGGAAATAAAGAGGGACTGAAATATTAACGGTAATCATGAAGAGGAAATCAAGATAAGGCGTCAGAAAGAAGGTCAGTGACATCGTTCAGGAGACAGAAATAACAGCCGCTTCACTCACTTCTTGATGGCGACGAGCTCCCCGGACTCCAGGCAGCGGCTGAGGATGACCGAGCCGTAGGTGCCGTCGCCCAGCTGCCTGAGGGCAGCGTAGCGGTTCATGGTGCCTCCTGGCTGGGCGCGGCCAGAGCAGAGCCGGCCGAGCGCAGCCACGTTTTGCGGTGATGGCAGCAGTGGAGGAGAGGCGCTGGCCTCATGGTGCTACGGGCTTACCTCCCCCTGCACTGCAAACACACACAGAGAGGAAAAGTCGTTTTTTGGATCAGCTGAACGTTTGAACTCACCACAACCATCAAAGAAACACTTGTCAGGGCACAGCTGTGACGGCACCGCACTGCTGCGGCACATTAGCTCCACAAATATTTATTCTTCCCCTCTTTTGTTGTGCTCTTTGGGACGAAACTACACTGCTACGATACTATAACTGCTGAGCAAGACGAGGAAGGACGGATAAGCTTATGAAACTCAAGGGCAGAGCTCCAGCATGGCAAGTTAGGAAAAAGCAAAAACTGTTTTCATTTCTAACGGAAGTTCACGGAAAGAGACTCTCTTCCAATCAGCTTTGGAGCATTTCTGCCAACCGGTTCATCATAAAACGCTCACACGACATAAAGAGCAGCTGTTGTGCTTAAATGATATAAAATTAAAACGATTATTAAATGAAATAAAACTTTTAAAAGCTGAGATACTTGCTTGGTTTTTTTTTTACAGTGACAAAACATCATTTTAGACAGAAAATCAGTTGGTGTTGCTTTTATAAACCTACAGTTTATTTCCTTTTAAGTGCCTATAAAATTCATATATTACTGGTGGGATTACCGATTACAACAACGACACAATTATTATTATTATTATTATTATTATTGTAGTGTTTTACAGTCATATCATCTCAGCACTGCGAGCACAGCCGAAAACCCAGCGACATAAACGTGAGCTCCCTCAAAGTGACCCACCCTTAGGTCAGAATGCCCCCCCACAGGTTCGTATCTATATGGAGTCAGTACTGCAGGTCAACACCGCGATAACGATCAACAACCAACAATCCAGTGCAGCACCAATATACAAGCACAGGGCAGCGGACGCGGTTGTGTGGTGATGAGACGTGTCAGTTTGGCGTCAGAGAATAAACGAGTAACAGTCCTCTATGCTGGACCAGGTCGCACGACGCAGGTGAAAGAAAGATCCCGGTTTAATGCCATCAGGATCGGCTCACAGCCCCATCTGCAAAGCGGCGCTGCTCTCCTCGCGTTGAACCATGTAAAAACGAAGGCTGCGTAATTCCTGATTCAGCGTACTTAGTTTAAAAGCTCACGCGGCGACTCGGTTCTGCTGAGCTCCCACTCCGTCTGGATCTCCATAACACAGGATTTCCCAAACCTGCTCTCTGCTGTAGTGTTTTCCTGCCCTCGGCACACTCACCGGTGCTCAGGAACGGCTTCATAATGAACGGATTAGTCACGGAATACTGAAATATGGAAAGATGAGGGCCGGGACTGTGATAAAGCCATCGGCTACACGCGCTGCTGTTCAATACTAAGGCATGCAGTAGCACAATAACAGCAGCCGTAACACTACAGACTCCCTAAGACGACACGGTGAATATTTTTTATAAGGTGTGGCCACGATTTAATACATTGAGGCCACAAGTTAGGCTCCTCGTGGCCTCAATATATTGATTTGTGGTCTCTATATATTGATTTGTACAGAGCCCTGCTGGTAACATCCCGTATACATAAAAATAACACATGGCCACGATGTAGTAATGTGTGGGAACAAGATAATTAAGTAGTGGCCACAACTTAGTAAGGCAAGGGTACAAGATCATAAAGAGTGGCTACAATTCAGTAAGCTTAATAAGGTTTTATCTCATTCCCACGCCTTGCCAAGTCATGCCCACGACTGAATTATCTTGTTCCCACGCGTTAGGGTGTCATTCCCACGTGTTAATTTGACGTGCCCATGCGTTATTTTAATTTATATGGGAGCTTAATAAGGTATGGGAACGAGATAATTAAGTTGTGTCTACAAATGAGTATGGTGTGGGAACTAGATACTAATATGTGGCCATGACTTAGTAAGATGACGACTTAGTAGGACATGATCTTGTTTCCACACTTTAATTATGTTGTGCCAACGACTTAGTAAGGTCAAGGCTTAGCTGGGGTCAAGACTTAATTATCTCACTCTCACACCTTATTAAGTCGTGGCCACGCATTCAGATCTCATTCCCACCCCTTACTAAGTTGTGGCCACGAATTAATGATCTCATTCCCTGTAAGGCACGGGACGCGAGTGTGATAATTAAGCCTTGACTACAGGTTAATAAGGCATGACCTCATTCCCACGCCTTACTAAGTCATGTCCATCACTTATCTTGTTCCCACGCCTTATTAAGTCGTGGCCCATGACTTCGAGAATCATTGTGATGTTTTATTTGTAGATTGACAGCTAGCAGGCTGAGCACTGTTTATTATCAGGGAGCATCGCGTTAATTGAGTTAATGGTGGTAATCATGAGAAAAGAAGGAGAGCAGCTCTACATAGGGACACGAGGCAAAGGGCAATTCCACCAATCTTTCTAAATTTCTGTTTAATTCAGTCCATAAGATGAAAACACAGTCATTCACAGAGCTTCAGCGTGAAGTGGTCATTACTGTGGTGGTGATGGGAACCAGGGGTCACCATGTCTACACCACAAACACAGCCACTTTACTGACCATACAGAACCCCTAGTGAACCCACGCGACTCTTCTGAGTGTTTATGTGTGTAATGCTGATGATGTTAAACGCTTTCCTTGGGGACTATTTTGCCTCACAGCGCCCTGCATGTATCCCTCCACCGTCAATCGACTAAAATACATTCTAAGCCAAAGAACTGGTCACAAAACAGCGTCTCAGTCATCAGAACCACGTCGTGTAGGAACTTTCTGTGAGGAGCTTTTAGAGGGGGACGTCTGGTTCCCATCACCACCACTGTGAGCAGTTCTGACTCGGTTGGTTTATCTAGAACAGAGCGTTTCACGCCGAACCGCTCTGAACGAGTCTGATTACATCTTGACGATTAAACTACGCTGAATTTTGGGGAAATCGGTGGAGTTCCCCTTTAACGGCTACGGTTAACAGTAACTTTGCTGCACGGCTACATCCCGCAGCTAAAGCCGAAGCTAGATATCCTGTTAACTGTCAAAACAGCGAACGGTTAAGCTGTAGCTTCGGGACAACCACGAGGACAAGACGACAAGCGCTATAACTGCATTTCCAGCCCGTTAAAGCGATGAAAAGCGTCTCTGCTGGGTAGAAAGGGTTAAGCTAGCTAGGCTAGCTAACGGTTAACGTTCCCGTTAGCTGCCGTTAGCCGTGTGATTTATCGACATTTTTCCGCGACTCTCCGGCGGCAGAGCTTCACCCACAGCTGTGGGAAATTACCTCCGAAGGCACTTCATTTATCCCGCTTACCTGTCCTTCGTGAGGCGTGTGCATTCCTGACAAGCCAGTCTCGGTGTGTAGGGAAGGCTCTGGGAAGCTCACGGCTAACAACAGCGATGTGTGCGTCTCCAACAACAGTGCGAGGCTGCGCTCCAAACGGCGCACACGCAGCCTACTTAGTGCACTTCGAAGGGAGCAACGCTCGCTTTGCAGACTCGGTCCTCACTCGAGTGCGTGAAAACAAATCGCGCCCTGTGGAAACCACACATTTATGGAGCTAAATGAAATAACGCGTGGCCACGACTTAGTAAGGCGTAGAAACAAGATCCTAATGCGTGGCAGCAACTTAGCAAAGCGCGGGAACAACATAAATCACGTCCACGGCTTAGTAAGGGCGTCAGAGCGAGATACTAATGCCACAACTTAGGAAGGAGCGGGAATGAGATAATTAAGTTGTGACCATGACTTGGTAAGGCATGGAAACAAGATCCTAATGTGTGGCCATGACACAGCGTGAGAACAAGATAATTAAGTTGCGGCCACGACTTAGTAAGGCATGGGAACAACATAATTCACGCGCATGACTTAGTAAGGGAGTTGGAACAAGATCCTAATGCACAACTTAGTAAGACATGGGAACAAAAAACTACTGCCACAACTTAGTAAGGCGTGGGAACAAGAACCTAATGCTACAACTTAGTAAGGTGTAGTAACAAGATAATTAAGTTGTGGCTATGATGTAGTAAGGCGTGGGAACAACATAATTAATGTCCATGACTTAGTAAGGGCGTGGGAACAAGATTCTAATGTGTGTTTATGACTTATTAAGGCGTGGGAACAACATAATTCATTCGTGTCCATGATTTAGTAAGTTATGGGAACAAGGTCCTAATGCCACAACTTAGTAAGGCATGGGAATGAGACAATTCAGTTTTGAGATCAGCATGTGTGGTTGGTTAGTGTGGTTGGTTAGTGTGGTTGGTTAGTGTAGTGGTTAACACCTCTGCCTTCTACACTGTAGACTGGGTTCAGTGCCCCGCCTGGGCAGCACCCTACACTATACCAATAAGAGTCCTTGGGCAAGACTCCCAACACCGCCTTCGCCTCCCTGTGTAGAATAATCAGATCGTAAGTCGCTCTGGATAAGAGCGTCAGCCAAATGCCGTAAATGTATTCCACCCTCGTCTAAGCTGGTCACCCAGCATGGTCAAAAACACAAATCGGACCAAATTTATTTTTAGTGCCTTTTACAACGGATGTCGTCACAAAGCAGCTTCACAGAATTCCAGTAAAGACAGAGTTTTAACAGGAATGTAAAAACCCAGGTGAGCAAGCCAGGGGAGACAGTGGCCAGGAGAACCTCCCTCAGAGCTGAGGAAGAAACCTTAGGAGGAACCAAGGCTCACCAGGGGGGACCCGTCCTCCTCTGGTCAGACTACCTACAGAGTTATTATACTACTAATATTAGTAGCAGTAGTATTAGTAGTAGGAATAGCTGGGAGTCTATGAGAACATCAGTGTAGGGTGGGCAGCTAGTCCAAGGCAGGTGGTGGTAGCTGGGGCGTGGGCAGCTGGTCTGAAGTGGACAGCAGGAGGGCTCGACAGTCAGTCGTCTGTCAGTGTCCGGTCGGACATGTGGGCAGTAGTGAGATGGAATATGCCGGTTTCCTAGCAGGGAAATGTGGTAATTACACTGCTTTCAACAGCTCACAGTTTGAGAAGCTGATGTTGGTATATAATGTAATTGTATGCTTGAAGGGGAACTCCACCAATTTATCAAAATTTCTCTTAACTTTAGTGGTTGAGGTGTAAGAGTCATTCAGGGTGGTCATTTACAGTGGTGGTGATGGGAACCAGGCGTCGCCATGACTACAACACAGATATAGACACTTTATTTACCATCCAGAACCTCCAGAGAACCTACACGAGTCTTCTGAGTGTTTATATGGACTGATGATGATGGTGAAAGTCGTAAATCTAAACAAATAAACTTTCTTTGGGAACTGTTTTTCCTTAGAACGCCCTGCATGTATCCCTCCGCCATGAATTGATTCAAATGAAGATTTGGATCAACACTTTGTCTCAGACATCAGGCAGTGCATTCATCACTAGTTACCATAGGAACTGTCTGTGAGGAGCTTTTAGAGGTGGACATCTGGTTCCCATCACCGCCACTGTAAGCAGTTCTGAGTCAAGGTCGTCTAGAACGGAGCGTCACACCAAGCCGCTCTGAACGACTCTGCTTCCATCTCAAACGTTTACTTATGCAGAAATTTTCAAAAATTGGTGGCGTTCTCCTTTAATAGTAGACTTAATCATGTTAATCCACAGGAGCGTGAGATCTGATTAGACCCAGAGATCGTATTTGGGTTACAGTGTCACTACTCTGAACAGGAGAAGGGGGTAGGGAGTAGGGGATAGTCAGAATAGTGTCTGAATGGGACGCCCCCCCCGTGAGTCATTCAACAACACAGTACAGAAAAGGGAGGAACAGTATTGGCCTACAAATCTGCCTTTATCCCCTAATTATCTTTAAATGGTGCTTTTAGCCACTGGGCTACTCTTCTAAGAACAAAACAAGAAATATTCATGGCATAATATCCTATAAAAAATGTTATTTATCTGTTCTTTTGATTTATTCCGATGATTCCTTGTTTAAAGGGCTTCACTCTTTTATTTATATGACCCTCCCTGACTTGTGCCCCGTTCCCATCGTTACTTTTATTTGTTATTATTTCTTTCTGAGAAATATAAATAAAGACTATTATTATTATTATCGTTATATTCGTTTTATGCATGTATTCACATCTTTCTTTCGCTTTTTTACACCCGTTTCCAAAAATGATGGGACGCTGTGCAAAATGTAAACAAAAACAAAATGCAACGATGTGCAGATCATTTAAATCATATTTTTCATTGAAAATACTACAAACACAACAGATGTTGAAACTGAGAAATTTGATCATTTTTTGATAAATAATGTGGAAATTAAAAAAAAAATACATATATATATATATATATACATATATAAAATAATTAATACCATAAATTATCATTTAATTTTGAAAAAACAAGCATTACTAGACACTATTATCAGTGAAATATAGGGTTTAAATGATCTGCACATCGTTCAATAATTTGGGGTTTACATTTTGCACAGTGTCCCAACTTTTTTGGAAATGGGGTTGTGTTTTAAACCTATTAAATATTAATATTATATATTTTATTTTAAACATATTGTAGTGTAAGTGGTGTATTTACTCTGTTTATAGTTTTTTTCTTCCAGATTTTTATGAAAAATATAAACAGTTACTTACAGAAAGGGACAGGGCAGATGGTGAGCTGGGCTGTGCTGGACTCTGCTGGGCTGTGCTGGGCTCTGCTGTGCTCTGCTGGGCTGTGCTGGGCTGTGCTGGGCTCTGCTGGGCTGTGCTGGGCTCTGCTTGGCTCTGCTGGGCTGTGCTGTGCTCTGCTGGGCTGTGCTGGGCTGTGCTGGACTCTGCTGGGCTGTGCTGGGCTCTGCTGGGCTGTGCTGTGCTCTGCTGGGCTGTGCTGGGCTGTGCTGGGCTCTGCTGGGCTCTGCTGTGCTCTGCTGTGCTGTGCTGAATAAGAAGAATAAGATTTATAAAGATATAAAAAGCTCAAATAAGACATAAAACAGCAATAATATTTGTGCTAGAAAGAAATTATAGATTAAGTAAAAGAACCAGCTACGATAACAGACGACTCGAAAAAACGAAAAATCTTAGAAGTAAAATTATTCATAAACTAAGACGGTATTTATTGGATAAATTATATATTCATCATTTGGTTAAATTAAATATTATTCTGTACTGTGATTAAAATGGGCCTGTGTGTTTTTGGGCGCTCTTTCACGCATTTTGGAGGGTTTGGTCAATTTTTTGGCTGGAATCTTTAGAAGCAATCTGGCAACCCTGCCCAAGGAACCGTCTCGGCGGCTTCCTCCGCCAAGCAGCCTTTACACCTCACTGTCTCCTCCTAACGGCTCTAGCTAAACTTAGTAATCCGGATTTTCTGGAGTCGACTCCGACTCTCGGATCGAGTGAGTCGGCTCTTCGACTCTACTTCATTCAAAACTGCAGCTCCAGAGTGACGGCAGAGATTAGTCCAATTAGTTAACCGAGTTTAGAATTACTACAGATTACAGTGGTATGACAAAAACTCGGCTTATTTCACAGAAGAAGGAGAAATTCTGAGTGATAAAATCATTACTGAATCACGACTCCCGAGCGAGTCCAGAATGAATGGGTTGATATGGAGGGTTTGAACAAAATTAGTTTCTAAACTATATATTTATAAACACAGAGCAGCATAAAAACACTTTAACATCGCTGTTATGTTTTTAAGAGCTTTTAAACTCAAGCTATAGGAGTTTAAAACGGCGCCTCATGTATATTCATGACCTCAGTGAGCGCGAACAGCCAATGAGCTGCTCCGCTCGCCCATCAATCATCCCGCTCCAGCAGTAAAGCCCGCCTCCTGCTGCCCGAAACCCGTTTGCTGTAGAAATAAAGGAAACATATCGGTGAGATTTGCTTGGTTTTTTAGTGAAATCCATCCGTCTACTGTCTAAAACTAAAGGAAAGTTCTGGTTCAGTGATTAGAGACCACTTTAACGGTTCGTTTTTAGCCGTTGAGCTCCATTCGCTCCCATTCACCTCGATGGGGTCCTACTGAGCATGCGCGCTTCATCACTACAGCGCATTAACTTGCTTCATGTTTTAAACGTTAATTCGGTACACACTCGGTTTAATATCGTTGCTTTCTCCCTAACATTTCGACAAGGTGACACAAAGCCCGTTCAACTTTTCCAGCCCGTTCAACTTTTCCGTTCCACCTTAAATGATTCAGCGTTTGTGGAACGGAAATTTAACTAAGAAGCTGGCAGATAAGGAGCACATCTCAGCTTCATTCTCTTTTCCACAACACACTGTGGAAAAACACTGTTTGTTTATCGGTTTCCTTCCTTGCTCCGTTTCTAATAAGTGTTTATTGCGACCCAAATCCCGAAGAAGTCGCCCACAACTGGCAGACGTGCTGGAGTCGAGGAATCCACTCTTTAGGAATCGACTCCCCATCACTACGCCAAAGTGGCCGAAGAATCTTTAGGAATCGACTCCCCATCACTACGCCAAAGTGGCCGAAGAATCTTTAGGAATCGACTCCCCATCACTACGCCAAAGAGGCCGACGAAGCGGTTTTTTTTGTTTTTTTTTTTGTTAACCGTAACGAGCACAATTCAGGAAAGAATTAGGAAAAGGACAAAGACTTGCCTGTTTTGAAGGTCCTCTGTCTCCAAGCAGTACAGTACGCAGCGACACTGGTCACTAAATATGATATTAATTCATAAACAAGTGACTTGTTTCTGTTAGCTTAGCTGGCTAGCGGTGGATCGCACGCGTTAGCGTGTAAACAAACACAGATAAATGGTCAAACGGCGCACTTTAGCTTGTTAACTTCATAAAGCTGTTCACTGTATTCACACGAACATTTATTATGGCACGCAGGACGAAAAAACGTGCCGTTTAGCCACGTTTAGGCTGCTGCTGTGCGGATAAGTTAAAGGGGAACTCCACTGATTTTTCTCAATTTCTCCATAAGCCGGTGGTTGAGATGTAAACAGAGCCATTAAGAGCGGTTTGCTGTGAAACTCTCTGTTCTAGATAAACTGACCGAGTCAGAGCTGCTCACAGTGGTGGTGATGGGAACCAGACATCCCCCTCTAAAAGCTCCTCACAGAAAGTTCCTACATGAAGTGGTTCTGAATTCACTGCCTGATACATGGGACACTGTTTGACGATAGCTTTGTGATGAAGGTTTGGCCTAAAATGTCTTCTTAATCATTTTTTTATTTATTCATGGCGGAGACGGACATGCAGGGTGTTGTGAGGCAAAATCGTCCGCAAAGAAAATGTGTTTTCAGAATTATGACAACAGTCCATATAAACACTCAGAAGACCCGTGTAGGTTCTCTGGTGGTTCTGGATGGTAAATAAAGTGTCTATATCTGTGTTGTAGTCATGGCGACGCCTGGTTCCCATCACCACCACTGTAAAGACCACTGTATATTGCATTACCTCTGAAATGGGGACTTTACTCATTCCCATGCCTTGACTAAGTTGTGGCCACAATTTAATTATTTTGTTCCTACGCCTTACTTAGTCATGTCCACAACTAATTGTCTTGTTCCCATGCCTTACTAAGTCGTGGCCACAATCTAATTATCTTGTTCCTACGCCTTACTTAGTCATGGCCACAACTAATTATCTCGTTCCCATGCCTTGACTAAGTTGTGGCCACAGTTTAATTAATTTGTTCCTATGCCTTACTTGGTCATGGCCACAACTAATTATCTCATTCCTGTGCCTTACTAAGTCGTGGCCACAATCTAATTATCTTGTTCCTACGCCTTACTTAGTCATGGCCACAACTAATTATCTCGTTCCCATGCCTTGACTAAGTTGTGGCCACAGTTTAATTAATTTGTTCCTATGCCTTACTTAGTCATGGCCACAACTAATTATCTCGTTCCCATGCCTTGACTAAGTTGTGGCCACAGTTTAATTAATTTGTTCCTATGCCTTACTTGGTCATGGCCACAACTAATTATCTCATTCCTGTGCCTTACTAAGTCGTGGCCACGCATTGGGATCTTGTTCCTATGCCTTTCTAAGTTGTGGCCACAATTTACCTATGGGCTCCACAGAAACAGGTACTTTGAAATGAAAAACTGAAAAATGATCCGAGGTTTCGTCCCAGCTGCAGCGAATGCGGGTAAACTTGCATAGTGATGTTAGGCAGGCTTGTCTAACTCCACGGCCGATTGTCTGTCCATTTTCTGCCATGACCGCAGCTTGTTAACCTTGTGCTGATGCCTGCTGGACTGATATTGTTTTACAGACTCAGTACAATGGCATCTAAATTTTTGAGAGGAAAGACTGTGGAAAAGTCGCCGAGCCCTCAAACCCAGAGAGAAATCGGTCAGCTCAGAGAGGAAAACGCTGACTTGAAAAAGACACTTGACGAACTTGGTCGCCAGAAGGGGGCGCCATCAGACTCGGAAAACAGCAAGCTCTTAGAGGTAAAAGATTATTGAGCTGCAGTAATGAGCTTTTAGAGGCCTCAAATATTCACTGTATAAACAAACAATCACATATACGTGATGTACCAGACTACACCCCCACCTAATCCTTCCGCCTTCACAGAGAATCCTTGCGCTGGAGACCTTACGAGAGAAGAATTCTCAGCAGATCCTGTCCAGAGATCAGGAGATCGCGTCTCTGAGGCAGCAGCTTCGACCGGACACTGCTGAGGTTGTGGCCGGCTTGCAGGCCCAGTTGAATCAGCAGCGGCACGAATCGGAAATGAGAGAGAAACTATTTCAGTCCCTGAAACAAGAGACAGAAGAGGTGAAGAACAAGTTAGCAGCCGTATCCGCTAAATGCCAGGACCTAGAGAGCAGACAGGAACAGGCTGAGGTAGAACATCTCACACAGATACATACACAGTAAAACAAAGGGCAGGTCAAGAAGGCGCTGGAACCTTTGCACAGCTTGAACACTAGGTGGCAGCATTTGTACATGTGATAGTCCAACCAGAGAACTTGTACCACTCTGTAACGTTTCTCAAACGCTAGAGGGCGCTCTCAAGCAAGCCCCAAATGAAGGGGTTAAGATGTAGCACTTGAGTAAAATCATAGTTTATAGACGCTTAAACGTCTTTAAGTAATACATTTTCTGAACACAGAGCAGCCTAAAACAGTTCAGCAGCGCTGTTGTATTTTTAAGAGCTTCTGAACTCGAGTTACTCAAGTTTTCTTTTTTAGTGAAATGCATTCTTCTACTGTCTAAAATTAAAGGAAAGTTCTGTGAAAGGGATTAGAAACTATTCTAAATCTTTCGTTTTTATCCGTTTAGCTTCATTTACTCCCATTCGTGGAGGACGCGCTGCTGTTTTTTATATAACGGCGGAAATAGGAAGAGGCCAGGCTCCTCGTGAACCATCTCTGGTTCAACCGGTGCTCTCGCTTGCAGTATAAAACAGAGACGGATGGACGCAACCTTTAAATTGCTTTTTTGTCACGTAGTTGCTCTGATCCAGTACTTTTTAACATGCACTCACCCATTTTGACTCTCAGATGAACATCACAAGGGGCCAAGGTGGGAACGCAGTGGCCCTGGGCAGGTTAGCCACAGTGAGCCAATCAGCTAGCCGCGCAAACTTTAAAACGTAAAACACATAAAATGCGTAAATAACAGCTTTGACTATTTAACTAGCCAGCAGTGGAAAGGGATCGTATCAATCAATCAATCAATCAATCAACCTTTATTTTGAAGTACATTGAGGGCAACCCTCATTTTTAATGTAGCCGAGCATTTACAAAAACAGGGATTGACATGACAAAGAAAACAATAATAACTACATTTAATCATTTTAAATGAAAAGAAAATTTAAAATCATAGTGAATAAAAGATAAAAGTAGATAAAAATAGAACTTGAGGTTTAAATGATAAGAGAATCAGATCAAAAGAAGATGAGAGATTAGTAAAGTAATGATACAATAATACAAATTAAAAAGTAGTGATACAGAACTATTAAAAATAAAATGAGCAAAAATAAATAAATAAAACAAACAAACAAATAAATAAATAGCACTCATGAATACTAGATGGGGTAGGAAGCTTAATCCCAGTAATAAACTTAGTCTTGAGATATGGAGTATTTTATAGTATTATACTGCTATGGCTTATAAATCTCTTTGTCCGCCGTTATTTATGGGATTAAAAAAGGGAAATGCATCAGATTGGAAATGATTCCTGCGCCACTTCTGCTGCTGAAGGCGGTACTTGTGTTTACTCGGTATCTCAACCCTCCGGAGGCTCATCCAGAGCCTTCACTTCACCGGGGCTAATGAGATAATGGAACGGTCATTGAAATGGTGTTTGGGGATTTCCCTTGGGGAAATGGTGAGGCGAAGTGGACGGTGACGATGATCAACCTGAACAGGTGGAGTGTTTTTAAGTGGGTTTTAAAGGCCACGCTTAAAGGCCAGACCGGGTCGTAACAGAAGACGAGGGCGGGCTCTCGCCCCAAACCTGCTGCCAGACCAAACACTGGACACTTTTAAATCAGCAAACCAGCTCATATTTATTATGGGAGCTGAACGACGGCTTCCGGGATGAGCGTATGCCAAAATAATAAACAAACCAGCTGAAGTTTTTGAAGACCAGCTAAACCTGGAAGCAAAACGAAGCACAAGTAGAAAAAGCTGACCCATCACCCGGCTTTAAAACCAGGAGAAAAGGTGGCGGAAAACAAAAGGCGCCCAGCTTCTGCTTCCCAAACGTTTCCAACAGAACTTTCATGAAGTTTACAAGCAAAGAGTGGAGTGAAGAGTGCCAGGCTGGTCTGGACAGGTGCTCTTCAAGGTCACGTCAGCCCTGAACAAGCCAGGGTGTTTGGTGACGTCTTTTATACATAAGGGCACCCCCTGGTGGCCAAACACGGACCTGCACGCAATTGTTCATTGTTCAGGTCAGTTAATTGATATTGTTCAGTTAAGCCCAGTTTTATTGTTTAGCCTCCGAAACTGATTACATCAGTCATGCGTACTGATGTAATCAACAGTAACAGCCCTAGTTGAATTTTAGTGGTAAAAACCTCAGTTATGGACCAGTTATGTTTGTTAGTACTGCAGCTCAGCTTCTTCTTTCACTGCAAAAATAGTGTCTTGTCAATTGAAATGGTCTTAAATCTGGTCTATATACCAAATGTTTCCCATTCAAAGATGGTTGTGCACTAATTATAAGATTATGTAGCTTATGTCTAAACGTTATCATGTATTTGATCAAGTTAATCACTATATAGGCAGATCATTTTGTTGGTTTCAGGCGCATTTAATTTCCATTTATTCTTAAAACATGGAAAATGATCTGCCAAATGTAGTGAGATAACTTTACTTAAAAACAAGTGCAAAGTGTCTAGAAATAAGGTAAATAATCTTAAATGAAGCTTGCAGCAGTCCAGCCGGGAGGGATATTAGACTTGCTGACTATGTTTAAGACAATTTTACGTGCAAAGTTCTACAGTGCATGTCTAATATTTGTAGTGTGAGGTCAATCTAACGAAGTGCAACGACATTTTTCATTGCTGTCTTTGCTTTTCTTCATCAAGGATGGCAATATTTATATGCACAGATATGATGATGGAGAGAAGTGAGAAGTCATGGAATTCATTGCCAGGAACAATGTTCACATTCCTTGACTGGATGCCCTGGAATGTTCCCTTCGTTATTTAGCACGGTCCATTTAAGCTGTGCCTGGGAAGAAGCATTTGCAGTGACTTGTGTTTATTGTTTTCGGTACAGCAGTGCTGATTACCCATGGAAAGGAGCATAAACAGCTGAAAGGCATCATTGAGCAGGATGAAGTAACTGTTTTGGCTTTTCCTCCCACTCCAGTCACCCTGACGCTGTCATGTAGCGCTACTGTCATATCAACCCTTGTGTTTTCTTACAGCACCAACAGTATATTTTATATACTGTATGTAATGGTTTCTATGTAACTGCATTAACTGCATTACTAGTCTGGTTTTTCGAGCAGAGCGGCACCGCAGATGGTCAGACCACCACCAGGGATGCCTCAGTGATCCAGGAACACCTGAAAGACGTGAGTGTGATGTCACATTCCCGAGGCGCCTCCTCGCCATGGCGACCGCTTCCATCTCTTACATAATCACATAATCACAACATCCTGTTCTGGTGTGATAGGAATGCGTGATGCTCGGTGCAAGAACTCTACCGGAGATGGTGCCTCACTGGGCCTTTGTTGTGCCCGTCTCTCTTTTTTGCTGTTCCAAAGGCCTTGGAGAAGAACCTGCAGTGGCTCGCTTACGATCAGCAGAGGGAGGCCTACGTGAAGGCAGTGCTGGAAAGAACATGCATCCTGGAGCAGCAGCTGAACCAAGCAAATGAGGCCCTTCAGCAGAAAGACAAAGAGGCCAGTTCAGAAGGTCGATTGCAGGGCTAGGGTTTTGGAAAATCTATTTCAGTGACCGGTCTCAGAGTGTAATCTGTGAGGTTGTGCTACCTCTATTATATGGTTACTTACAGACATGTGACAAATGAAAAATCAGGCCCTTAATCATCTAACTTGCACAAAACTAACTTGCACAAAATTTCAGTTGGGGGTGAATAAAATGACCGGATTCGGCGGCTCTAGAGCCAATAGCTGAGCTCGTAAGCGGAGCTTGAGGTTGAGCAGTGAGTGCACCGCTCCACCTACTGGCCACACTTCATAGTGTTAGAATTACAACTAGAAAAAATAAAATGCGAAAGAAACAAAACGGCTTAGTTTTTTTAAGATGGCAGAATTATGTAAATGTGATAGTGTGATTATTTTCCTAAAATAACACTTAAACGCTGTATTATTGCAGTTTATGAGATGCTTCTGCACTCGCTGCGTTCAGTATTCTTTATTTTTTGGTAGAGGCATAAAACAAAAGCAAGTTTAATGCGGTAATTGCAGTATTTGTTTATTCTGATATGCACATAAAGTCATAATAAAGTAATGGACTGCCATGTGCACAAATTATAGGTTTTTTAATCGTTATTTTTGGCACGATAGATGCTGATAATAGTGTAGTTTAGTCTAATACAAATTAAGCAATTTGAATTTCAGGTTGTTAAACTATTACGCTCAAATTTACACATTCCTGCCAGACACAGGCTCATACGGATGGAACTGATGAATGGCAAAACGCTCGGTGAAATTTGCGTCCACTCATTTTAAAGGCAAATTTGACCATATGCCGCCGTGAGGAATAAGGCCTGATGGGAGTAAAGGGTTAGGCCACCACAGACCGCCAGAACAGAGTCAGTGCAACTTGGCAGTTTCTATGGCAATGTCTGTGGAACAGTACTGCTGAGGTGGAACAGCATTTTTCCAGACACTATTTCCTAAATTTTTGGGTTGATACATGCGCTCACCCACTTGCAGAGAACATGGTGAATTTCAGCATATTGTTGTTTTTTTTTCCACATCTCATTCTGATCAGGTGTTGTACTGTCAGTCACTTATGGACACAACTGCTCTTCTCTTTTTCCTTACACATCTCACCATTTCATCAGAATCACTTTTGTTAAGCGTCCTTTTGACCAGTTGCCAACGGAGGTCTTCTACACAGATCTTAATGCAGCTGTTCCTATTGAAACACTAACCAGTTGAGAAGTTATTGTGACTGGCGCTCCTGCCATCCATGCTCTAATAATTCTAACAAAACCCTCTTTCAAAGTCGCCTAGATGCTTTTCTCTTTCCATATTGATCAAAAAACCTCCTGTTTGGAAGCACCTACATTTTTGTCATCTGTCAGTTTATACTAGGGGTGTAAATTTGATTCGATTAAAATTATTTTGCAAACAATTTGAGGCATCATGAAATAGTAAGCTGACTATTTGATTTGATGGCTTTGGTATGAACGTCTAGAAACCTGGAGGACCTGTTTATGTAAATGAGCACATACTGTTGCATATATAGAGTCTAGAGTTAGTAGCACTAATTAGGATTATAGGCTTTTTGGCTGATTGCTACGCCCTCATCAAATCAAACAGACCCAACGCACCTTCATGTTTTGCAGTAAAGCAAGCTATGGAGACGCAGCGCTGCTACGAGGAGCTCCTGCGCTCGGCCCGTGCTGAGCTGGAGGAAGAACGGGAGCGAGTGGCTCAGGGCAGACGGCTTCTGAGTCAGCTGCAGCAGCAGTGCGAGGAGAGGCAGCGAGAGGTGCTGGAGATGAGGCAGCAGCTGCAGGCTGTGCACCTCAGTTGTAAGAATGAGCTGAAGGAAGAGAGGAGGCACATCGAACGTCTGCGTGCCGAGCTTGATGGCGTCACTGCCAGGCTGGAAGACGAGAGGCTGAGGTCGGCAGAGCTTCGGCAACAGGTAGCAGGCTGGCATTTCAAAAGAGAAAACTCCTGGTTAAACAAGCACTGCATGACTAAGAGCTTGAGTTTGGTAGGTTCTGGCATCAAAGCAGTGGATCAATCAGAAAAACAAATCTCATGTACACAATTCTCTCCTTTACCCAAACGGAGCAGAAGAGCCACGACAAAACTCGGCGCGCTGGCCGGGTTGTACTTGAGCTAGAGTGAAAAGTGATGGAAATTGGCGACTACTCCTGTTTTTATCTATGCCGTATACTTTTGTCCCGTTTTATAGACGTGCGCTTTGGCAGTGCCCTCAGCCAGAGTTTAAAGGGTCCACATCCGGCGTGATTCTTGTATGATTATTAGTCTGATTATGATATTTGTGAAGTTTTATGTAGCACAAACAGTCATTTTTCACATTTCGCAAACACGCTGTTTCTGCTCTTGTGCCTTTGACACTGGAATATGTAACTGAGCTCTGTTCTTACTGGCAGTCCTGGATTGGGCCTCATTCAAAAAGTAGTCCAGGTTTGAAACTTCCTTATAACTTAAGTGTGAGTGGGTGGAGCCAAAATGCTGTAGGCTGAATGTAATGTATGTCAAGGTGCGTCACATCACAAACAGTGAAGGTGGGTTATGAACTTTATGTTCACAAACTACATCTGTTTGACTTAAGAAAAATGAGAAATATGAGCCCTTTAATACCGCAGAGGGGTTGGCTCAGAACTGGCCCATTGTGTTTAGCACAGCTTAGTAAAGTTTAACTTGCTGGGTGTTTTTAGGTTATGTGTGATGTAGCGAAGACGATATACTATATTGCCAAAAGTATTCGCTCGTCTGCCTTCCCACGCATATGACCTTGAGTGACATCCTCCACTATTGGGGCAGTCATGGGCTGGAGGTGACTGGTTCGAACCCCAGAGTCGACAGTACATAACTGAGGTGTCACACCTCAGTCACCCAACCGCCAGCTGCTCCCTGGGCGCTGTGGATAGGGCTGCCCACCGCTCTGAGAAGTGAGCCACAACACAACGGAAAGGAACTGCCTAACAGAAGTAGGCAAGACCATATTATGGGCAAATTCAGGGTCATGGAGCCAACACGGATTGATCGGGGGCCAGACATGACAGACAAACCAGAATCAAACATACAAGCAGTACAACCAGAACAAAGACCAGCAATCAGACAGGGGAAAACACAGGGCTTATATACACAAGGG
The DNA here is from genome assembly GCF_015220715.1 of Pygocentrus nattereri. Taxonomy (NCBI): domain Eukaryota; kingdom Metazoa; phylum Chordata; class Actinopteri; order Characiformes; family Serrasalmidae; genus Pygocentrus; species Pygocentrus nattereri. The sequence continues at coordinate 33,412,762 of NC_051232.1, read as the reverse complement.
CAAACAAGGGACAGGTGGAAACACAGGTGGAGACAATCAGGGCTGGAGTCACTAAACAAGGGGGCTGGACTACAAAACCAAAACAAATCACATGGACAGGACTGGGAGGGGCCAGTCGTGACACTGTGGCACTTCTCTGGTATTACTACTTAAATGTTTACAGTTACTCTCTACAGATAGTTCCCATTATGAAATAATAATCTGCTCAAATAAAATTTAACCTTTTTTTATCAGTGCATGTTTATGCAGCCTAGAATTTAAAAGTCTGAATGGCTCTGTCCTCCGGAAACATCCCTGCTGTGCCGTGACTGGCTTAGTATTTCTGAAGTTGCCTGTGTTTTACGCTGCGTTCGTGAGACGTAGTTATTTTGATGGAAGTGTTTTCTTGTTTCTTGTTTTCTTGTATTTGTATTGTGTTTGGTACCACATTATCAATGTGCAGTGTGCATCACATTTGCTCGGTGTATTTAAATGCACCTGGAATTGTGCTGATATTCCTCTCTTTAAGGTGAACCTCCTCCAGAAATCTCTACTGACTCAGCACGAGGAGCAGAAGCGAATATCAGTTTTGGAGGAACAGGTACGCACGATGGCATCTCTACAATGTTCTCAATGTCCCTCTTTTAGCAGGCCCACTAGTGGCCAGTCCACTGGCAGCATAGTAAACTGACTTAATTATATGGAATAAATACGGTCAACAGAAATGTCCGCGCAACACCGTTACCAGATTAACCACGTCAGTGATGTCTGTCTGTGTGGAAATTGTTGTGACTCATCGTTGAACTGCTAGGGAGCAATGAGGGACGAAAGCAGAGGGAGTGAGAAAGGGGGGGACAAAGACCACCGTGCCAAGATCATTATCAAAATCATACACCTTTCCATCAAAATATGTTCCATCAGTAAACAGAGTTTGAGGGACTTCCAAAAATGGCATTTTATGGCTGCTGTGAAAAGAGATCAATGACTTACACCCACAGTAAGTGGCCGTGGTTTAAACGTAAGCCCAAGGTTTTTCACATGCTCATTTAGTGACACCAAGCTCTTTAGCATAGTGGCTGACTAACCTACCTGGGCCAGTGCACAATGCGTACGATTACAATAGCCTCTGTTCAGCCATCAAGCTTATTACCTCTGTCTACAGGCTTAAATTAGACATGGCTAAACCATTAAAGCCTTAAAGTTCACCACCCTCTCCTAGTGACAGATAGGGTAAAGCAAGCAGTTGAAACAGTCAGCCAGTGCTGCCTATCTAACTCTAACTGCCTCTGACCAGGTCTCTTATTCCTTATCCAGTTGAGTTTGTTACTGGATAAGCAAAGCTGAGATCATCTGAAAGTCTAAATTTAAAGCTAGAATCCCTAATGGACGTGTTTCATCCGTCTGTTCTACGACAGGGCAATAATTATTTATTTACCCACCCACAGATTCAGCTGTCTGCCAAAGATCTGGAGGACGAGAAGCGCGATAATCAGCATCTCCAACGGCAACTTCACAAAATTTTGAAGGAGCTGCGAAAAGCCAAGGACAGAGTGGCAAGATTAGAATGCGAGGTAAGAAACAGGCTGGCGCACCACGTCCACCACATGGATCTAGACATGTCGAGTGTGAACTGATGAGTCCTGTACGTTGTGGGTCGCAGAACGCACAGAGAGAGCCTCCCTCGTCCGAGCTCAGGGCCTACAGTAAGGTGGAGAAAGCTTGCAAGGAAGGTCAGCAGAGCTTTATCTCACCGACAAGAGCACACAGTCTGCTGGACGAGAGCTTTCTGGAGTGTCCCAACTGCAGAGCCCAGTACCCCACCAGTCGCCACAGAGAACTTCTCGTACATATTGACCAGTGCCTTGATTAAGTTGCACAAAACACTCGATGACCTGTTACTGTGTTATTGATTCTAATATCTATTTTTGAGGTTTCTTATCGTTGGTCATTTTAAAATACCTTTTTGTTACTCAAGGTAATTTTTTCCTTATTACAAAAGTGAGAAATGTCCCATTCTCTAAGAGGTACAGTGTAGTTGTTCAGTATTTGTCTCAGGTTTGAATTATGCAGCAACGTTCGAAAAACACTTTTTGCTGTATGCACCTTTTGATCGTTTCAGTTTTGAGTCAATTAAACACTATTTGGTTACTTGGTTGGTTGTTTTTTTCCTTTTCTTGTACTTTGAGTCATTTAGGTTCTGCAAATCAGCAAAAGGCTTTGTCCCGTACTATTTAAGGCAGGGAATTAGAATCACTGGTCAGTGGTGAGAGTCAAATAAGGTTTCGGGTCTTTTGAGGCTTCTAAAGGGAAGTCTATTAAAGATAAGCCTGGAATTTTTCCTCCTGATTACCTTGTATGACCTGCAGCAACTTGCCAGAGATAAGGAAGGGAATGATTTCAGTATCAGAGGGCTTGTAGTGTTTTCTTCAGACACGAATGGCTGGAGGGTGATCAGGCATACGGTGTAGAGTCCTCTGATGACTGAGGGTTTTTATACAAAGATACTGTGGTTAGGTGTGAGGTCAATTCACAGAAGGCTCCAGGCTTTTACTGCCCTGTCGCGGCTCCACAGCTGAATCAGATCAGTAGGTAATAATAAAATCATACAGTAAAATAAAGCTCTGCTGATCCTTCAACACAGTTTAACAGTAAATGGTCTTAAACGCTGGAGTTAATGTAGAACTGCTGATCCACCCTTTAACCCTGAAGATCAGCACAGATGGGAGAACCTCCCTCAGAGCTGAGGAAGAAACCTTGGGAGGAACCAGGCTCACCAGGGGGGACCCGTCCTCCTCTGGTCAGACTACCAAGTGATTATATGACTAATATTAATAGCAGTAGTATTAGTAGTAGGAATAGCTGGGAGTCCATGAGAACATCAGTGCAGGGTGGGCAGCTAGTCCAAGGCAGGTGGCGGTAGCTGGGGCGTGGGCAGCTGGTCTGAAGTGGGCAGCAGGAGGGCTCGACAGTCAGTCGTCCTTCAGTGTCCGGTCGGACATGTGGGCAGTTGTATACTCGGAAAAAAGGCAGGGAGAGGGAATTAGTTTTATTCTGTCTGTACGTAAAACAGGGAATGTGAACATTTCCAGAGTGTGGCTAACGAATCCGGCAGATCCGACTATGACAGCTTAACTAAAAGGAGAGAACCAGAAGGACACACAGACACGGCAGCACTCTGAGACAGTCTGGCATCCCTCTGCTCCACCGTCCACAAACCTGAGTGACCGCGTGCGAGCGGTGGGACGACGGCACCAGCGTCTCAGTTTACTATAATTCCCTGTGTCCATGGACCCCTGGATCTGCTGCCTTTATCTAGGGGGGAACATTAGCTACCAAAAGCTAAACTGAACAAGTGAGTTTTCAGCCTAGCCTTAAAGATTGAGACTGTGTCTGAGTCCCGAACAGTTTCTGGAAGATCATTCCATTCCAGAGTTTGGGGGCTTTATAAGAGAAAGCTCTTCCCCCAGCTGCAGCCTTAGGAATTCTAGGAACTATTAATAAGCCAGCACTCTGGGATCTGAGTGGTCGTGATGGCTCGTAATAGGAAATAAGGTCTTGCAGGTACTCAGGAGCGAGCCCGTGTAGGGCTTTATAAGTCAATAAAGGAATTTTATAATCAATACAGGATTTAACAGGCAACCAATGAAGTGATAACAGTATCGTCAGTCTTAAGTGTCCGTTCATGCAAATAGCGATGCCCCAGGCCGTGCGTGAGATGATCTGCCAGACTTTACAATGGGAAATCGTCTCAAAAATCTAGCCTTGCAAATAATACTGACCCTGCAAGACTACCAGTCTTTGCTAAATCATAGTGTGTGACTAAAAACTCTGACATCGCCTTTAGATGCGAGAGGCCGTCCATCAGTAGTCTTCTAGTGTACGGTTCGCATAAATAAAAGCCCAAAATACTGAATCTAACAGCGCAGACTCGTTTATATCACAGTGTAAAGATCACAGTGTAAGGAAGACTAATATCATAAAAATGTGAGTTACTGCATTCCAAACAGCCGTGGCTCTCGTGGTGATTAAAATACAGTTAGTAGGGAGGCCATAAATAGACAGTGTGTAAATATACTCTGTACATATCCAAGAGGTACATTAAAGCAATAATGTATTTACCCAACAGAGTCAGTGCAGTAACTGACCACTCTTTACCTCTCTGTTGCCAAGGTGATTCTCCCTGTTTTGCCCCTAAGAGGAGATAGAACGGTAAGTGAAGCCGAACCTTATTGAATTCATATCAGTGAGGTGAAAACATAAAACTCAATAAAGGCCTCTCACTACACTCGTTTGTCCCAGGCAGTACGGGTCTCCACATACCCTGAGAGAACGGCTATACAAAGTGTTGATTACACTCTTCAAAAGACGGTTCTTGAAGGGTTCTAGTAAAGGGAACGGCTACATTTAGAATGATGAGTTCTATACCGAACCATTCAAAGCTTAAATGGTTCTTTGCATGGTGAAACAGAGCTTCAGATTTATGGAGAATGTGCTGTTCTGTAAGGAACCAAAAAGGGTTCTTCTACTGTTAAAAGCTTGACAGAGAAATAAAGGCAGAACCGTATTTACTTCTCTATACACATTTTAAAAAATGATTAGTAAAGAAAATGGTTTATATAGAACCATGAACACTCAAAGAACCCTTTGCATGATTAAAGGGATCTTTGCATCATGCAAGGGTTCTTTAGATTGATGGAGAATGTGCTGTTTATGGTTTTATACAGAACCTTTTTGAAAATGGCACCATATAGCACCCAAAGGGCTCCTCTGTTGTTACATTATCAAGCTTGTAGCAGTATAAGAACCCTTTAGTAATGCAAAGAACCCTTCGGCAATGCAAAGGCTTCTTGGAGTGTTCATTTTTCCATGTAGAAGCTTTCTCTTTGCTAAAGAACCCTCAAAGAAACAGAGTGTAGAAGAAGTAAGAAGACTGTGTGGCTCCCTGGCAGGAAACAGGAGGTGATGACTAGTGTGCGGTCATTAAAAGTGGGCGTGGTCAACTGAACTGACATGACTCCACAAGCAATCCCGGCTCCAGAATATCACTCTCCAAGATGTTACTCCTGACAGATGTTCCGCACCATCCCCTCCATTCCCATGTGCAGAACATCTCCTATTTCTCTTTCTTCTCTGAACTCCAGCGTTCTCACTGGTTGGTGACCACGATCGAGACGTTGGTTCAGATGGCCATTTTTCTGGTTTCAGTGGTCAGCAACATCGGGGCATTTACACTGGTTCTCCGAGAGAGGCGGCTAGCTGACAACACACTCTTCACCCTGAACCTCTTCCTGGCGGACCTTCTGTTTGTCAGCACCATTCCTTTGGTCACCGCCGTGAGGTGGACCCAGTCTTGGAGGCTCGGCTCCACCACCTGCCACATTGTCATGTACTTCATCTGCCTGAGCGGCGGAGTGACCATCATCACACTGGCTGCCATCAGTATCGAGAGACTGCTGGCCATCATGAAGATGGAGACTACACCCAGCCTGAATCCCAAACGGGCATCTGCAGGGTTGCTCATCATCTGGCTCCTCAACGCTATCGCATTGTTCCCCCTGTGTTTGTTCTCCAGGGTGGTGACGATCATCTCGCATGAACAGGTTACCATTGTTTATTATTATTCCATATACATTAGTATTTACTGCTGGCAGAGCAACTTAGTGAGCCAAGTTATAGGATGTAAGAGATGGTGGTCCAGAGTAGGGCAGCAAGCTACAAGCCATGAAAGACTTGCAGAAATGTGCAACACTCACCTTTCATTTCTTTAAGTTCCACTGAAAACATACGTTATGTACAAGTTATTCACTTTGTCAGCTGCATATTATAACAATTAAATATACACATATTTCAGAGTTTAGTGTGTCCACACTTTACCTTTATTCCAGCTTCCACTCATTTCAGGAGACTCACTTTCAGTTCTTCAAAGAAATCTGCAGACACATCTCCAAAGTTTAGTCTTGGGACTTATTCTCTCATACTGTGTGGCATGAGCGACATGGCTTGGCCCATCATAATACACATGTGCTGCGGAGCAGAGCGGTGAGAAAGTTGTACAAACATTCCTTTTTCCAGACGGATGAATGGTCACATCAGTTACTCTGCTCAATAGAAATATAACTTATGCACGGTATGTTTGTTTGTCCTCAACAGCATTCTGACTTGTGATTAGGCAAAAGTTTCAAGCCTGGTGGACCACCCGGGAAATCTGTTTGCAGCATGTATTGTTTAGTGTTTCGTCATGAATTAATTTAAATAAAACAGCCCGTGGGAAAGCACTGACCAGTTAACATGGGCACCGAAATGAAAAGCATGACTTTCCTGATGCCGGGCGGACACAGTATGTGTGAATTGGTCCTTAGAAGCTGGTTGATGCTTTTCTGAAGTGATCAAACCCATTCAGTGGTGCTCAGGTCTGGACTCTGGGGCGGTCAGTCCATCATCCAGCATCTTTGTTTGGTGTGTCCGTCTCCTTTTCTCAGTGAGGTTCTTCTTGATCAGCTTCACGTCCTTTCAGACCCACAGCGCTGAGTGGTCTTCTCACAGTGGAAGGATGGACAGAACCACCTGTGGATGTTTTCAGAGCTGAAGCAGCTTGATCTTCTCCTCTCTCTCAGAGATCAAAGCTTTCAGTGCTGTTTATCTGATGGGGCAGTTTTGGTGTCTAGCAGCTCTTCCAGGTGGTTGTTAGGAGGCCCATCTTCTCTGTGGTTTTTAAATCAGGTTTTGGAAACTCCTGTTTTTCTTTACTTATTTTCCTTTGACTTTCTCTTCCCTTATATGTAAACTCCTCAGCAACATCTTCTAAAACAGAAGTACGTTTGACAGGGAATTAAATAAATCGTGGTGTTTTGCACCGTACTGTAAAATAAGTTGGTGAGAAAGTTTTTATCCTGAGCGTGACAGGATAAAATGATCAAGTGCTGACAAAAGAGCAGGGTCCTCAGAGGCTTTATGAAGGCGGCAAGAGACTCTGAGATAACTGGAGGTAGACAGGTTGTTCCATCAATGATGAAACCAACCAATGGTTCCCTCACAGAAAGCAGTGGAACGGATGGAGGGCAGAGTCAAAAGGGTAGGTAGATGCAATTTCAATCCTGAAGGCAAACACTGAGGCTTTGTTCTAGTGCGACTGTCTAGCAGGGCCAATGGAACAAGATGCTGTCCCACCAAGACTGCAAACAACCAAACGGCTCTGCTTTCGTTCACAGAAAGAAATGCAGATATGCACCATTATGTGGCCGCACCTGACGGGTGAGATCGTATGGAACGCCGTCTTCATTGCATTTGGCTTCCTTCTTCCTGCTCTTAGTATTGTGATCAGCTACAGCAAAATCCTGCAGGTAAAAGAGCACTAACCGTATAACGCATCTCCTTTTACTGATATGCATCATTGTGTCCACATCAAACACCTGTTTCCATTACTGCCCTCTCATCAAGCAGGCCATTTTTTTATCAGCATGGATTTTATATCACTGTGGCAAACAATCAAAAGAACAGCGGGTCCTTATCACAGCGGGTCCTCTTAGTGATGGACAAAACCACTTATCCATGCAAAGAGTGACCAGATGTCAGTGATTAAGTGAACGCTTCTTATAATTTTATATCCCTGGGAGCTATTAAATGAACCGTTTTAGGCCGTGTCTCCCATCTATGAAGAGTGCAGTTTTGGAGGATTTCTCAAAATAGCAGCAATAAGACGGATTTCATTGAAATGCTGACTTACTGTTTTCCTTTTTCTTGATGCAGATAAGGAAGCAATCCAAAAAGAGGCTCCAAAGTACCACTTCGCAAAGCTGTGCCCAGATATGTCCGGTGTCTAAACAAGACTACAGACTCTTCCGCACGCTCCTTATCCTCATGGTATCGTTCTTCGTCATGTGGAGCCCTATCTTCATTTTTACTTTTCTCATCCTCGTACGCAACTTACACATGGAAATTCCCGTCACCCCCACAATGTTCTTCTGGGTGGTGACCTTCACTATGGCTAACTCGGCCCTTAACCCTGTCCTTTATAGCATATATCAGCTGAGGCATAGTTGGCAGAAGCTCTGCTGTGCCAAAGAAGGCACCTCAGCTCAAAGGGAACTAGGGAACAATAGATGCTAGATCTTGTTTATTTTGTGCCTGTAAGTTCTTATGCTGATTGTACAGGGAGATTCACTTGAAAGAGGCCCCGAATGTTCTGTAATAACTCTCTCAAGGATGGAGCGATCTGAACCAAACAATGTGCAATGTGCTCCTCGGTATATGGAGCTTTGACCAAGCTGGGATGCCCCCAAGTCAGAGCGACGAGGGAGGTGTCGGACAGCCGTCGCGACATTTAACCTCTGTTTGCCTCCTCCGGGTGCAGACCCACCCCCAGTACCCCTTTATGTGTTTGGCAGAAAACGGAGATCATTTCCAGCGTCGCATGTAATGCAATCGAGCACACACACACGTCAAGGTATGTCGTGTATTTTTTGGTTCAGATTGATTCATCCTAGTAGGACTAACAGCAAGATATTCAGGGCCTCTTTCTAATGAATCTCCCTGTAATATATGTGTTGTTTTATACTATGAGCACCCCATCCTATCTGCAGTGGGATGGTGTGGCTAGATTTTCATTCCAACAAAGCAGTAGCTATCCTGCCTCCACTTTTTTGAAGGCGCAATAGAGAACGACTGTTAATAATTGAGCTCAGTAGCAAAGCAACCACACCTGGCCTTCAGTGGTTTTTCAGAAACCACGACACTAAATTCCCAAACTGTCGTCACCACTGAGCAGCTTTTCAGTCGGCAGCTGTGACAGAAGAACAGCTGAACAACCTGGAATCAGCCAGAAATGAACCCAACACCATTCGCCAGACTTGTCTGATCTTCAGAGTCGGACCAAATCAGACTGAGCCGTAAAACTGACCCAATAAAAAACAAAAGCTGCTCAGCGGAGACGACAGTTTGGGAATTTAGTGTAAGGAGCTGGAGAACGAACTGCCGGCTGAGCAGCGAGTGGGCGGAGCTCGTTACTCTGACGTAGCAACGAGCTGCTCGTTAAGGAGCTCTAATTAGGAGGAAGGATCTGAACATTAAAACATATTAAAGCCGCGTTCACGGCCAGTTTATTCATTTCTTACTGTATTTATTTAACTGCTGTATTAAAGCAGTAGAGCACTCGAGGAGGGAGTTATCACCAATAACATCACGGCTGGGATGATCTACGGCCACCAGATCACAGCCGGGATGGTATTATGTGATAACACACTTCCTCTCAGGTTCTACTGCTTAAGTATAAAATGTCGCATATAGAACCTTTAATCAGTTGGTCTCAGTCTTTAACAAGAGCTTCTGCTTTGCTGGAATGAAAATCCACAGCCCTTTGCGAACAAGTCAGGCACCCCTGCCTTATGCTGTCCTTTTTGGTATAATTATTCTCAGAATATTTGGATTCATTTTCTTAAGAAATTATATTTACTGCAGCAAAGCTCACACTGCAAGAAAGGTGCTTCTAGCTGATCATTGCTGCTCAGGTTTAAGAAGCTTGGGCCAAGAGATTTACTGTGACATTCATGCTCAAGAAAAATAAGAATAAATAAATAAGAATAAATAAAAAGACGCGTTTGTACTGTATCCTGCCTTCCGCCCGATGACCACTGGGATAGGCTCCAGCACCCCCCGCGACCCAGAAGGAAAAGCGGCTTAGAAGGTGTGTGTGTGTGTGTGTGTGTGTGTGTGTGTACAGTTTGTTTACATTACAGTGTAAATGTAATTTCCTTCCCTCATTATTAGATGCAGTAAATCTGATGAAGGTACCAGCTGTAAAGGGAACGGAGTGTTATCTCTACTTTAGTCGCATCCTGTAATTGTTTGGAGCCGAAATGCGTTTGTTAACAATCTTATTAACCCACTAAGAATGAATGCGTCACTGGGCACAGACGTATCAATCAACTTCATGTTAAACTAGAGAAGATGAGCTTTCCAACAACGTGCCATGTGTGGTGTTTTGTGCCATTTATGAACATGTGCAGAGTTGCCTGCACATTAGCTGACGGTGTCTCCAGACGTCCAGCAGCTTTTTTCAACATGTTTTCTGTCTTGATGTGGTCATCAGCCAGAGAATTAAATACACCATCCAGATGATCCAGTCAAAGCAGGGATTAGCCTTAGAGACCCATAGCACCAGGCTTAAACCCGACTTTAGAAAACTTTTAAATATTTGACGTCAGACTTTAGAGAATTGAAATTTTCTTGAAGATGAGTGCTGAAATATTACAAATGCTTTTCAGACAGAGTGACGAGGAGGCCGGAGACCCCTAAGAGATATCAGGAGTGTGAAGAGAAATGGTCAATATTTACACAGTAGAGGCTTCATTTCTTCTTGTTTTCTGCGGTAATTGTGGATTTTTTTTGTTGATTTTTCAGTTAAAAGGTGAAAAATTAGTTTTTGGGATTTTTTATCACTGACCAATCTGTGCTGAATCAGACCATTTAGGTTACTTAACCGTGCTAATAGTGGTTACAGTCCAGTCCAAAATATAGATACTTCACCTAGCCAACTTCAGACTTAGTATGCTGTCCTTATTTTCAGCTATACAGCTAGCTATATATTCTCCAGCACTGCATCCTCCAAGGAACAGACGAGTTGTTGTGTTTGGCAGGATTTAATGTACATAATTTGGAAAACTGCAAAAAGAACACAAAATACACCTGATAAGTACCAATATCTCTTGTCTGTAAAAGTGCAATTACTGAGAAAACAATTTGAACTTAAGTATTTAATTAAGGTATTTTGGTATAAGTAATGAAAGATGAAAATACATCAGAATTATCACTAATACATCTACATGTATCTGACAGTAAAGTAACCAGTAACAAATTGTGCTCCCAACCCAAGAAATATTAACGTAAAACTATTAATATAACCGCAAACAGTGAGAGACTTACAGACGAAGCCTTTTTGTGGATTTCAAGGCAAAGGATTAAGAGCATCAGGGGGGTGGAGGTGGGCAGTCGTGGGCTGGAGGTTAGGGAACCAGCCTCATGACTGGAAGGTCACCGGTTCAATCCCCAGAGCCAACAGCACATGACTGAGGTGTCCTTGAGCAAGACACCTAACCCCCAACTGCGTATAGGGCTGCTCACTGCCCCCTAGTGTGTGTGTGTGTATGTGGTGTTTCACTGCACAGATGGGTTAAATGTGGAGGTGAAATTTCCCCATTGTGGGACTAATAAGGGTCACATAATAATAACATTATTTTATTCACCTTCTCTGCACCATTTCAAAGCATGTAAATAACTTGTAGTAAAGGTTAGTGAGGCTCAGGTACAGCCTCCACACTTGATTTTTACTCAGAGTTAAATCAAAGACTTCTAAAGTAAACAATGACAGAAATAACCTCTCAGATAAAATCAGAATATCATTTTTTGGCAAGTTTTTATGCTGATGTTTGATTTGGGGGTCAAAAATAAATTTGACAGTTGACAAAAAATCTTTGACAGTTGCTTCACCATTTTAAATGTGATTACCACAAGTGTTCACTCCCCCATCCAAATCATTGAATTCAGGTGTTCCAGTCTCTTCCATGGCCACAGGTGTATAAAGCCGAGCCCCTAGGCCTGCAGACTGCTTCTACAGACATTAGTGAAAGAATGGGTCGCTCTCAGGAGCTCAGTGAATTCCAGCGTGGTGCCGTGATCGGACGCCACCTGTGCAGCAAGTCCAGTCGTGAAATTTCCTCACTACTAAATATTCCACAGTCCACTGTCAGTGGGATTATAACAAAGTGGAAGTGATTGGGAACGACAGCAGCTCAGCCACGAAGTGGTCGGCCATGTAAAATGACAGAGCGGTCAGCGGATGCTGAGGGGCATAGTGCGCAGAGGTCACCGACTTTCTGCAGAGTCAATCACTACAGGCCTCCAAACTTCATGTGGCCTTCAGATCAGCTCAAGAACAGCGTAGAGAGCTTCATGGAATGGGTTTCCATGGCTGAGCAGCTGCATCCAAGCCTTACATCACCATAAAGACATGGATGAGCCAGTTTGGTGTGGAAGAACTTGACTGGCCTGCACAGAGTCCTGACCTCAACGCCATAGAACACCTTTGGGATGAATTAGAGTGGAGACTGTGAGCCAGGCCTTCTCGTCCAACATCAGCGTCTGACCTCACAAATGTGCTTCTGGAAGAACGGTCAGAAATTCCCATAAACACTCCTAACCCTTGTGGAAAGCCTTCCCAGAAGAGTTGAAGCTGTTATAGCTGCAAAGGGTGGGCCGACATCATATTAAACCTATGGATTAAGAATCCAGATGGGCGAACACTTTTCGCAATATAGTGTACGACAGTGAACATCGAAAGAACCTTTTGCATGCTTAAAGGTTTTGCAAGCAAAGTTTATTGACAACAGCAGTTGCCAATGGTTGAAATGGTTCTTCAGATTGATGGGGAATGTGTTGTGTATGGTTCTATAAACCACCAAAAAAGGCTTTTCTTTGGTGAGGACGTCAAGCTTGTACACAATAGCAGAAATCTATTTGGTCTTATATAGAATCCTTTTCAGAAAGGTTCTACATAGAACCATGTGCAACACATTCTCCATCAATCTGAGGAATCATTTCACCATTTAAGCTTCACATCAAAGCCACAGAAGACGGTAACAGAGTGGACAGTAAGTGGACATGGTGTTTAAAAATGTGAGTAACACACCATAATACCTGGTCAGCGGTGGTCCTGTGGTGGTCCTTTTTCGGGGGGGTGTATTACGTATTAAGTGAAAATAAGTGAACACATTTCTCTGCGGTGAACACACTACAATGCACATTTTAATATAAAGTCACTGTTTACTTGGAGAATTTAATACATTGGTAAGAAAAAAAAAGATTACTGCACATTTTATTTTTCATGTTTCTTTTTTCCTCAATTAGTTAAACTCAACAAACAAACAGAAACTGTGCCATAAAAATGCCACATTTAAGCTTAAGCTCCTTGAAGAAGACGTGGTCAAAACATGTCATTTGACTGTGGGTGTTAAAACCTTCGCACACGACTGTACATGGTAGATGTTTCTGATAAAATGACTGAGTATGAATATTTCATGTGGTGTTTCCATTATTTTGTCCACCTCCTATGTATCTCTGAAGCTAGTTACTCTGCCCGTCTACTGGAAATGCAGTGCTACAAGAAAGTACTTATGTTTTAACATGATATAGTCTTTAACGGGGAATTCTACCGATTTCTCAAAATATCGGTATTTTTCAGTTATTCGGATTCAAACAAAGTCACTCAGAGTGGTTTGATGTGAAATGATTCATTTTAGAGAAACTTACCAACCTAGTTTTCTTTACAGTGGTGGTGATGGGAACCAGAGCCCGCAATGACCAGTGATGAACCTACATGTGTGTTACTGATATTTTTGTGTCTTGAAGATGGTAAAACAGCGGTAAATCTGGACAAATAGGCCAAATCCTTACCGGGGAATTTTCACAAAACCGTGTCTCAGACACCAGGCAGTGTAGACACCAGGGAGCGTTTAGAGCTGGATGTCTGGTTCCTATCACCAACACTGTAAACGATTCTGACTCAGTAAGTTTCTCCAGAATGGAGTGTTTTACACCAAACCGCTGTGCTTGACTGAAAAATTGGTTGAATTTTCTTTTAAGCAGAATACAGAAACAACCAGATGTGGTGGAAAATTAAATGAAATGAATGAATGAGTAAATGGTTTTCAGAAATAAGGCAAACATTTCATTTTCAAAGCAGTGGGTCTTACAAAAACCTCCCTAAAGAAAAAAGTTTGTATTGACACTAAACCTTCTATTTTAAGTTGTATTGGTTTTAAACAGGGTGGCGCGGTGGCGCGGTGGGTAGCGCTGTCGCCTCACAGCGAGGAGGGCCTGGGTTCGATTCCCCGGCCGGGTGACCGGGGTCCTCTCTGTGTGGAGTCTGCATGTTCTCCCTGTGTCTGCGTGGGTTTCCTCCGGGTTCTCCGGTTTCCTCCCACAGTCCAAAGACATGCAGTCAGGCCAATTGGACATGCTAAATTGCCCCTGTGTGTGAGTGACTGTCTGTGTCTGTCTGCCCTGCGATGGACTGGCGACCTGTCCAGGGTGTATCCTGCCTTCCGCCCGAAGACTGCTGGGATAGGCTCCAGCACCCCCCCGCGACCCTGATGGAGAAGCGGCTTAGAAAATGGATGGATGGATGGTCTTAAACAAGAATTTGCATCAAACCAACATCTCATTCCAGCCCTTCATAAAGTATGTGGGCTTTGCCTGTCTGGTGGCGCTGAGGGAGCACGTGGTGTGCATGCACAATGTGGAGAAGTCAGGTAAGACTGACTACCATATTTCCATCCGTTTAACAAGATAATCTTCCACGAATCCACATTTTTCTTCATCAGATATTGCTGTGGTCTGCAAGCAAGGTGTTTGAGGAGATCACTGATATCGAGAGAGCTTTGTACACCGTCAGGACTTACCTCAACTGTGAGAGAGATTCTCTTGCCCTTCTGGACATGACCAAAGAAAAGGTTCGTGGACCTGAGAGAAGAAGCCATGTGAAATGTTACCGTAAGTGTGAAATGGACCCAGCATCTGCTGAACACTTGTGAAAATATTTTTTCTTCTCGTTCTCGCGCTGGAGGAGTTCTATGATGAGTGGCCAATCAAGCTTGGAGAACAGGAGCCTTACAAAGGGCCAAGGACTCCAGATGGATGAGTATGAAGAGCAGCCAAATGTCAGTTTGCCTCATTTAATGTTCTCATTTCAAAGCACTTGGAATGTTCTTTTCTTTCTCTTTCCCAGATGTGAACTTCTATAAGCTCATTGATTATCCTTTGGAAGGATAAGAGGAAATTAGAGTTGTCCCGTAAGTGCTGATCAAGTGATATAGGTTGGGCCTATATTGACCCATAAGATGGTAGCCTCATATTTACTGGACTAATCCTTATAAAACATGCAATGCTTCTTATTTTATAGCTGCACATGAAAAAAAAAGCTGGTTCTTCAATGGTTCTGCATGATTAAAGGGTCCCAAATGGCACCAAAGAGTTCTTCATGGATGATGGAGAATGTGTTGTAGATGGTTCTATACAGAAAATTTTTTGAAGGGTTCAACAGAGCACTCGTAAAAGGTTCTTCTACTGTTACAAGCTTGACATCGTAACAATAGAACACTTCTGGGTGCCGTTTTCAAAATAGGTTCTATATAGAACCATCTACAGCACATTCTCCATCAATCTGAAGAACCCTTTGGTGCCATTTTCAAAATAGGTTCTATATAGAACCATCTATAGCACATTCTCCATCTATCTGAAGAACCCTTTGGTGCCATTTTCAAAATAGGTTCTATATAGAACCATCTACAGCACATTCTCCATCAATCTGAAGAACGCTTTGGTGCCATTTTCATAATAGGTTCTATATAGAACCATCTACAGCACATTCTCCATCAATCTGAAGAACGCTTTGGTGCCATTTTCAAAATAGGTTCTATATAGAACCATCTATAGCACATTCTCCATCTATCTGAAGAACCCTTTGGTGCCATTTTCAAAATAGGTTCTATATAGAACCATCTATAGCACATTCTCCATCTATCTGAAGAACCCTTTGGTGCCATTTTCATAATAGGTTCTATATAGAACCATCTATAGCACATTCTCCATCTATCTGAAGAACCCTTTGGTGCCATTTTCAAAATAGGTTCTATATAGAAAAAAAGATGGTTCTGTATGTGTCAGCGGAGAATGGCCAGACTGGTTCAGGCTGACAGAAAGACTACATTAACTCAGATAACCACTCAACTGTGGTGAACAGAAAAGCAGTTCAGAATGCACAACACATTGGACCTTGAGGTGGATGGTCTACAACAGCAGAAGACCATGCCAGGTTCCACTTCTGTCAGCCAAGAACAGAAGGCCAAGGCTGCAGTGGGCCTAGGCTTACCAAAACCGGACAATTGAAGGACTGAAAATCAAAACGTAGCGTCGTCTGATGAACCTCGATTTCTGCTGAGGTACACCGAAACTAGGGTGAGAATTTGGCAACAACAGCACAAATCCATGGACCCAACCTGCCTTGTGTGAACAGTCCAGGCTGGTGGAGGTGGTGTAATGGTGTGGGAGACGCTTTCTTGGCACACTTTGGGCTCATTTCACCTTAAAAACCCATCAACACCAGAATCTCAAGGGAATGTTTCCATCATCTTGTAGAATCCATGCCACGACGAACTGAGGCAGTTTGAGAACGAAGGGAAGTCCTGCCCAGTGTTGGTCTAGTGTTCCTAATAAAGTGCTCATTGAGTTTATTTTCAGCTAAATGTCCATTAAATTCAAAGTTTCCTTAACGCTAACCCTAATCCAAAACCAAAACCTAACCCTAATGCTGTTGATAATTAAACAAGTAATCTAATAACAATGTGAATATTAGCATACAGCTACAGGGCCCCATAAAAAATAAAATGTGACCAAAAACTGTAAATACTGACATGACCGGCCATATGACCCTTCATTGTTTGCCACAATAGCATACCGTCCCTTACATGGTCATTTAGTGAAAATGACACTTACCAAGTTTCTGTGTTGGTCCACATTGAACTGCGACACGTATGACAAACTGATGAGGATGGAGTCCAGGAGGGGCATTGCAGAGGAGATTCTCATCCTTACTAAATCCTTATACTTCCTGTTATAAATACAACCCCATTTCCAAAAAAGTTGGGACGCTATGCAAAATGTTAAAAAAAAACAAAATGCAATGATGTCCAGATCATTTAAACCCTATATTTAATCGACAATAGTACAAAGACAGCATATCAAATGTTGAAACTGAGAAAATGTATTGTTTTTGAAAATGATGTGCCCATTTTGAATTTGATTTGGGATGGGGGCCAACAAAAGACTGGTGAAGTTGTGTAATGCTAAAATAAAACCTGGTGGTTGACTGACAACAGGTCAGTAACGTGATTGGATATAAAACAGCATCTCTGAGAGCTTCGCAGGAGTAAAGATGAGGAGGGGTTCACCACTCCATGAAAGACTGCACAAATAGTGCAACAATTCAAGAATAAAGTTTCTCAATGTAAAATAGCAAAAAAAAATTTTGCTTAGTCCTCCGGGCTGGCCATTGTGGAGAGATCAGTTTGGTTTTATGAGGATGAGAAGTTTTCCTACCATACCATAACTGGAGGCATGGATATAACGTTGGCCAGACAGTGTTCACACTCTTAATGGTGAGAATCTATAAAACCCAATCCACCCTTTTCTTGCACCTTTGGCCTGTTGAAGGTCCACCTTGTAGATGTAGAGTCAGAGACGACAGCTCATCTGCTGCTGCACAGCTTGTGTTGGTCATCCTCTGGTCCTTCTTCAGTGGTCACAGGGCGCTGCCCACAGGACGCTGTTGGCTGGATATTTTTGGTTCTCAGTCCAGCATATGCTAGTAAAAGGTGGTCCCCCTTTTGCCTTCAGAACTGTATTAATTCTTCATGGCACACTTTCAACAAGGTGTTGGAAACGTTCCTCAGAGATTCTGGTTGGTTATTTGAGTTCCTGTTGTCTTTCTATCATCTGGAACCAGTCTGTCCATTCTCCTCTGACCTCTCACATCAACAAGGCATTTTCGTCCACACAACTGACCGCTCACTGGATATTTCCTCTTTTTCGGACCGTTCTCTGTAAACCCTAGAGATGGTTGAGCGTGAAAATCCCAGCAGATCAGCAGTAGACTAACCCCAAAAGGAGGAATGCCATACTCTAGACAGAGTTAGACCCAGCCATGCATTAAATGTGTTGGGATTAGGTTTTGTAACAGAGAGCGAGGTTGTGGACGCATATGCGGAGATAAGCGACTTTTATTGTGGGCAAATCCCAAATCAGGGTCATAACGGTCCAAAGTCAGATGGCCAACACGGATAGATTTAAAGTCAAACATGATAAACACGGAAACACCGAACCAACATATAAACACAGCCAGAACAGTTCAAACAACAAAGACCAGCGACAACTAGAGGCAAACACAGGGCTTAAACAATAACAGGGTAAACGAGGAACACAGGTGGAAACAATCAGGGGTGGAGTCACGAACTGAGGGGGCTGGACTAAAAAACCAAAACAAAGAACACGCGGGCTAAACCAAAACACAACAGAAACACATGGACATGACTGGGAGGGGCCAATCGTGACCGGTTTTGTGTGTTGGGATGTGTTGTGTTTGAGATCTTGCCCTGGGGGGCTTCTTCCCCCAAGTTACCCCATCACCTATTAAAACATCACTGAGAACCTCTTTGGTTATGCTCTGAATGCTTTAGAGACACATACCAGTCCAGTAACCCAACACACTTGTGTTCAGGAATTTGCAAGGTTCCATTCAGAGATCCAGCCCATGTTCAACGGAATGACAAACAACAGAGCGGAGTGGAAGGCCTTGGCTGACGTTCATGAGGCCAAGATGAAAGCTCTGGAGGAGGAGCAAAAGAAGCTGGAGGACAATCCAGGTCAGCTTTGATCTACATTCAGAAGTGCTTGTATCATACAGTACTTGTTGCCATAAAGTAGCCCACTCAACATCTTAAGAGCAGGGTTTCCTCTTCCCTTGACTACACTTCTAAATCACTTTATTCCAATAAGCAAACGTTCTCTAAACCAGTGATCCTACTATAAAAGGACACTTCAGAAGATGATATTTGGATGTGAAGTGGGCTTCTTGTTTCCTGAAGTACAGGACCCTGAGAGGACGTTCCTGTCTGCTCTCTTCTTTTCTTCTGAAAGTGATGAGCCAGGCAAGAAATCAAAGACCTGCATTTTATGTTAACATCCATTAAAAGTGTGAGGTGAAAGGATGCAGGTGTCATCGACAGCCCAACGTGGAACGTGGGATGATGGAGCATTTGGACCTCATGTGACCCAAAAGAGACTTGTACTCAGAATTCGGCCTCAGTCCAGCCAGGACGATGGAGGATGATGTCCTGTATGAACGAAGAACTCGTTATGGGTATAAACCAACATAGAATGAAGCTACTCTTGTAAATACAAACAAATAAAGCTACTTTTTGATTCATATTATTCATTTACATAATGTGTCCTGAAACTACATGGATTATTTAGAGGCAATACTGAAAACCTTGTGAAGTAGGAACCAGCATACTTCAGGAGGGTCTAATAGAGTGGACAGTGAGTGGACACAGTGTTTAAAAACTCCTGCAGCACTGCTGTGTCTGATCCACTCAGACCAGCACAACACACACTAACACACTACCACCACATCAGTGTTACTGCAGTGCTGAGAATGACCCACCACCCAAATAGTACCTGCTGTGTGAGGGTCCATGGGGGTCCTGACCACTGAAGAACAGGGTAACAGAGTATCAGAGAAACAGATGGACTACAGTCTGTAACTGTAGAACTACAGAGTGCAGCTTTACAGTAAGTGGAGCTGATAAAGTGGACAGTGAGCATGTTTAATTAAAACATTTAAGAAACAGTCGATACCCATTACGCAGCCAAATATACCACAACATCACACAGAATGTCTGAGATGCTCACTGACCAACCCGAATGCCTGGTTTTGTGGTTACCTTGACAATTACAGACACTCACGGAGCGAGAAAGAGAAAAAAGCATATCGCTGTTGCTGGAAGAAAACCTCGTATCTCCAAAATTAGAACTTTACAGGAGAAGAAACCTACTGTAGTTTCAATGCAAGTCAAAGGAACCAGACGTCTTTCCAAGTCACTTTGGGCCGTTTCTTTTACTCCGTTCATCATGAAATTTACACACAATGTAAAGGGCAACAGGTCCCTTGAAATTATATCAAAAACTGAAAAATGACAAAAATGGAGATACAAGGTTTTCTTCCGACAGCAGCGATATATTTCTTCAGTCTTTACATAAATACTATGGTTGGTGTTAGAACCGTTTGATCGTGTTTTAGGTTCTGGGGATCGACCACAATACCAAAGCTGTGAACTTAGCCAGAAGCCCTCCGTCCTTCTAAGAGTCCAGCCGGCTGGGGGGAAACTCAAATGACCACAGAGACTAGGTCTGTATTCAGAAGGTTTTTCCCGTTTATTAATCAGAATAGCAGAGTTTATATACACACAAATGGCTTGACCATCGCGCGATCATGTGACAAGACAATAGAGGGAGAGGATTGGATGAAATAGAGATTTAGGTGGACAAGGGCCCCCAAGAACGTTTATGACGTCCAGGAACATGGAGCCTAAACAACAGATAGTGTTAGAACATTGCTAATCAGATATCATTGTCACTATGAGTTACGACTAACCATATGAACGCACCAGCATCAGCTGAGGCCTCTGTATGACGCAAGCCCTAAGGCCTTATGCGCACCATAGGCCTGAACCCCATAGGTCATGCTATAGTCATGGACCCAGGATTGTGCATTGATCAGTATGCGCTGACATTAGGATCTAACAGTTGGCAGGAAACACAAAAGAAGACTTACCTTAATTAAACAACTGCAGCACATTACAGACACTGTTTCTATGTACCTTCGCATGTGTCAGCCACTGAATATGGAAATTACTGGATATTGCCATCCTGGGTCCACAGGCCAATTTGTAAGACTGAAAAAAGCTCGCCTTCTAGTGGACACAAAGCAGCTATGACGTCTCTGCTTTAATTCCCTGAAAGAAGGAGTAAACGTTTAATATTATTTCTTCTAATATCACATATCAGTAAGACATGTGCTGTATTTTTTCTTGAGAGGTCCGAAAGAGCATCAAGCAGCATGAAGAGCAACGATTTTAAACCACTGAAAGAAGGCATCAAGTTTATTCTTGGGAAAATAGTTCAGTGTAAATAGAAGCAGTGGATATAATTGGTTCTGTAAATCACTGCAGCAAAACATCTGGCATGAGGTAAATTATGTAGGTATGCCAGTCATATTGGATAATAAAAAATAAAACCACTACATTTCCAGAAGTTTTCACTCACCCAGCCAAATCACTGAATCCAGGTGTTCCAGTCACTTCCATGGCCACAGGTGTATAAAGCCGAGCCCCTAGGCCTGCAGACTGCTTCTACAGACATTAGTGAAAGAATGGGTCGCTCTCAGGAGCTCAGTGAATTCCAGCGTGGTACCGTGATCGGACGCCACCTGTGCAGCAAGTCCAGTCGTGAAATTTCCTCATTACTAAATATTCCACAGTCCACTGTCAGTGGGATTATAACAAAGTGGAAGCGATTGGGAACGACAGCAACTCAGCCACGAAGTGGTCGGCCACGTAAAATGACAGAGCGGTCAGCGGATGCTGAGGGGCATAGTGCGCAGAGGTCACCGACTTTCTGCAGAGTCAATCACTACAGACCTCCAAACTTCATGTGGCCTTCAGATCAGCTCAAGAACAGCGTAGAGAGCTTCATGGAATGGGTTTCCATGGCTGAGCAGCTGCATCCAAGCCTTACATCACCGAGCGCAGTGCAAAGCGTGGAATGCAGTGGAGTAAAGCGCCGCCACTGGACTCTAGAGCAGTGGAGACGTGTTCTCTGGAGTGACCAATCACGCTTCTCCGTCTGGAAATCTGATGGACGAGTCTGGGTTTAGCGGTTGCCAGGAGACAGTACTTGTCTGACTGCATTGTGCCGAGTGTAAAGTTTGGTGGAGGGGGGATCATGGTGTGGGGTTGTGTTTCAGGAGTTGGGCTCGGCTCTAAAGAACTCGGCTCGGTTCTTTAGGTTGGAGAATGTGATGTAGATGGTTCTACATAAAGCCAGATTGAAAAGGGTTCTATATAGCACCAAAAAAGGTCCTTCTATTATTGTGATGTCAAGATTGTAACATGGTTCTATAGAGAACTATTTATCTTGCTAAAGAACCCTTGCAGAATCACCTTTTTTAAGTAGGTAAGGGTTCTTTAGGTTAATGGAGAATGTAATGTTGGTGGTTCTACACAGAACCTTTTTAAAATGGCTCTTATATTGTTGCGATGTCAAGCTTGTAACATGGTTCTATATAGAACCATTTCCTTGCTAAAGAACCCTTGCAGAATCACCTTTTTTTAAGTAGGTAAGGGTTCTTTAGGTTAATGTGGAATATGCTGTAGATGGCATGTAGATGTGATGTAAATGGTTCTTATATTGTTGCGATGTCAAGCTTGTAACAATAACCATTCAAGACAGCTTTATATAAAACCATCTACAGCACATTCTCCATCAATCTTAAGAACCCCTTTCATCATGTAAAGAACCCCTAAATCATAAAAAGGGTTCTTTCATGGTTCTATAAAGAACCATTATCATTACTCAAGAACACTTGAAGAACCACCTTTTTAAATGTGTGTTCTTCAGATTGATGGAAAATGTGCTGTAGATGGTTCTTTATAGAACCTTATTTCAAACGGTTCTATGTAACACCAAAAAAAGGTTCTTCCATTGTTGCCATGTCAAGGTTGTAACAATAACTGTTCGAAATGGTTCTACATAGAGCCATTTTCTTTATTCAAGAGCCCTGAAACAACCACCTTTTTAGGTGTGTAAGGGTTCATCGGATTGACAGAGAATGTGCCGTAAACAGTTCTAAACAGAACCATTCTGGAAATGGTTCTATGTGGCACCAAAAAGGGTTTTTCTGTTAATGTCAAGCTTGTAAAATGGTTCTATATACAACAGTTTTCCTTACTAAAGAACCGCCCCCCCTTAAGATCCACCTTTCAAGGTGTGTAAGGGTTCTTCAGGACAATGGAGAATGTGTTGCAGATGGTTCTAGATAGAAACTTACTGAAAAGGGTTCCTCTACTGTTGCCATGTCGAGCTTGTATCAATAATCTTTCAAAATGGTTCTATATAGAACCGTCTACAGCCCATTCACCAAACTAAAGAACCCTTTCATGATGCAACGAACTCTTGGTTCAAATAGTTCCTATATAGAACCGTTTTTGTTACTAAACAACCCTTGAACAACAATCATTTTTAAGTGTGTACTTTTGCCCATGTAGTGTCAACCTCTACCGGTCCACTGATAAGAAAGGGACCACCCCAGGACCACCACCACGGACCCGATGTTATTTGACGGGTGGGCTGTTCTCAGCAGTGATGAGGACAGTGTGTGCTGTGCTGGAACAGATGTTCTGGGGTTTTTAAGCACTGAGGACCGTATATGATACATGCTTTAAGAGAGCAGCAGGAACATGTGTTACCAGAACTGTCCACCGGGCCAGAGTAAATACGATGAATCAGTCTGAAGCCTGACCTCTTCCTCCCACGTCCTGGCTCCTCAGTCTTCCAAAGAACTCCGAGAACATCCGGCTGCTCAGAGAGGAAGAAATATTTCAACAAGTGACCAAGGAGCACACAAACAACGCGGCGAGCTCCAAGAGCTTCACACTCTGAAGACGTTATGACCAGGTTTGAGATTCTTATGAGGCACATTTTAAAGACTGAAACAGCCTGGAAGTTGAAAACAAGCAGATCATTTTCTTTTTCACAACAATATTTACCACATACAGCAATAAAAGTGTCCTTAGCAAACGTCTCTGACCTTCAACGCATGGTTAGACGAGGCCTCAGAAGCCGCGGAGCCAAATCCACCAACATTATGCCTCTAATTAAAACAAAGGTAAACCAATCGAGATGCATATATGGAGCACTGGTGTAATGACTGCGTGTTCCTATGGGATTAACTTTATATGTACCACTTTCTATTGGAAATGCAGCTACATATCCCACGTTAAGCGGTAAACCAATCAAACTAAAGACCTTATTACACTTTAGCTGCATTCCCTAAGACTTGTGCTGACTTTTAAACATTGTGGCCCGGCCAAAAGCTCCGCATAGGGGGTCATATTTTGGCACATATATCGTTAAAGAGGAACGCCACCAATGTTTTCACCAACTTTCTGCACTAGGCAGTGTTCAAGCTGTGAAGGGGGCCATTCAGAGTGGTCATTATCGTTCACAGTGGTGGTGATAGGAACCAGACGTCCACCTCTGGAAGCTCCCTCACAGAACGAAGATAATTAGATGAAATGGCTATGAATTCACTGCCTGATGTCTGAGGCACTGTTTTATGACAGTCTTGTGATGAAGTTTTGGCTTAAAACGTATTTGAACCCACTTATAGTCATCCATTCTTGGCGGAAGGATACATGCCGGGTGTTGTAAGTAAAATAGTCCCCCCCAAAAAATGTAGAACATGTATTAAATTCGGATTTTTCACTACTTTATCACCATGAACGTTACATATGAACACCCAGAAGGTACACGTAGGTTCACTGGTGGGTTTCGACAGTAAATAAATTGGCTATATTTGTGTTGTAGTCACAGTTGTGTTGTAATGACTCCGTTCGCGCCTCAAGGGGTGAATTATTAGGTGTTTGTAATATTTCCCGTTAAAAAATCAGCCTAAACGGGCACATAACTGTAAAATAAAACGACATTTGAGCCGTTAAAAACGTAACTTTACGGGGAAGCCCTGTACGTTTAGCCTAAGGCCACTTGATTCCTGACAGGGACCTTGTTAGCATCGGTGGCTAACAACACAACACAGCCCTGAGGGGGGATTAATATTAAACTCGAGGCGCGGCTCCTGAGGAAAAAGCCCCGCTGCGTTTTAATCTCCACTGTCCACCTGTCCTCCACCAGCCCAGGCTGGGAGACCGTAAGCCCGCGGGAAATTTCCCCTGGGTTTAATCTCAGCTGTCAGTGTTTCTGTGGCCGTTTTTTCTGCTTTGCACCAGAAGCCTCGACAGAAGGAGCCCAGCGTCGCTCTTTCTGCGTTACTTTTTTCTTTCCCGCCCGTATTCCGTCAAACCCCTCCTCCTCTAAGCCGCGATTGGCTGGTAGCGTCGCGCGTCCTGCAATACGATTGGCTAACACCTCTTGTCTATCATTTGTAGCTCTTTTTAACGAATTTAAAATTTAACAAACTCATATAAAATAGAGTTTTTTATTGTAAATGATATATTTGATTCAAAATAAAAGCACATAAAAAAATGGTTTTACATTTTTGAGCCAAAACTAACTTCTTAGCTCATTTCACAGCAGAATTGGCCATATTATACTTATAATATAAAGTAATATTTCACGACTTTCGCCTCTAAAATGTCCTCTAGTTTTCGTAATACATCACAGTGCAGTGAGTGGACAATAATAATACTCACCTCAAGGGTGGAAAGGGACGGTCTAAATACAAGCATGGCTCAGCAGGATTTTCTGGGGGTCCCATCTTGCTAGATGATGTATTGTAAACTTAGAAGCTAGCCAGCAACAATGCCTACCACAAGATGGGTAAATTACATGCATGTATAACTGGCTATTTGAGTGTGAGGGTTTCTAATAAATTACTGTTTAACTTACAAACCAGATGCTGTTAAGAGGGGCTGCTGGTGGCTGCGAGAGCCCAAGCAGCTGCTTATGTTGATTATTAGGTAGAGCCGTAGTGCTACCAAAATTTGGACTCATCAATCTCTTATGGGTAGACAGCTGGGAGAAGGAGGAGTTCTGTAGTTTTGAGAACCGGTGCATTGACACACATGGAAAGTAAGTCCACCACTGTGCCTTAACACACTGCAACATGACACATTTGACAGCTCGCCAGTTTCGTGGGGTGAGGTCTGGTGAGGTGGTGTGCAGCAGTGTTAGCTTGCTTTTAGCAATGACTACATAATTCAGAGGATCCAGCGACGAACAACAAATGGTGTTGTGTTTGAGACTTTTTTGTTTACAATATTTATGATTTTCAAAAACACAATTGGATTTTCTTATGACAAAAACAGACCTGGATCAAAAATATAGCCCATATACAGTCCATACATCCTAACATGGGCATGACGTAGATTATAAAATGGCAACTTTAAAGGTTTGATAGGATATTTAATACCAGGCCATTTAAGGACAGCCGGGCCACTTGCTATTTTTTTCATTCTAGATACATTCATAAGTCAACTTTGAGTCTCAGTTATGAATTATCGCTTGTAATAACATATCCAGACAGCTAGAATTACCTAAATACTGAATTAGCATAAACATCAGCGGAAATAAAAGCTAAAGGTGAGTGAAAGAGTTAGCTTGTTATTAGCTTTATCTGCGCTAACTGTCCAGCTAAAACGTAAGAGATCTAGATATACATAATCCAATTGCACAAGTCAATCATCAATAAGTGTGAATTATCGATCATGAATGGTTCTCAAAACTACAGAACTCGTCCTTCTCCCAGCTGTCTAGCCGTGAGAGATTGATGAGGTAAAACTTGGTAGCATTACAGCTCTACCTAATAATCGACATAAGCAGCTGCTTGGGCTCTCGCAGCCACCAGCATCTGGGATGTAAGTTAAACTGTAATTTATTAGAAACCCAAATGAGCTTCCAGTTCATCAGCAACACTCAAATGGCCAGTTATACATGCATGTAATTTACACAGCTTGTGGTAGGCATTGTTGTTAGCTAGCTTCTAAGTTTACAATACATCAGCTAGCAAGATGGCACCCCCAGAAAATCCTGCTTAGGATCTCTAAAAGACTACAGCTGGGCCTGCATGCAACTCACCATGGATATATTCAGACGGCGTTACTAATTGAATGCTATCAATACCAGAATAATGACTGCGAAACACTAGAGGGCGCCTGTAAATGAGGTCATGGTAAATAGGGGCGAATGGCT
Source organism: Pygocentrus nattereri (assembly GCF_015220715.1). Classification (NCBI taxonomy): domain Eukaryota; kingdom Metazoa; phylum Chordata; class Actinopteri; order Characiformes; family Serrasalmidae; genus Pygocentrus; species Pygocentrus nattereri. The sequence goes on along the minus strand of NC_051232.1, from coordinate 33,386,194 downwards.
AAAAACAATAGCTTACCACTGCTACTGAGCGCTGACTGGCTGGTGAGCGGATCAGCTGATTGGCTGAGTAAGTGCCAACGTCAGCAAGTCCCATACAGGAAAAGATAAAACTTCTCAGCTTTGAATGGTTAGAAAAGTTATTTTTCCAACGTTTTAAGCTTTTTTATTGGCCCATTCACTAAGAGAGTTTAGCATATTGTAAATGGCAGTTGATATTTTCAAATTCGGTAAAAAAAATACAAAAATGACAACAATCAAGACACAAAGGTTTGTTCCAAAAGCAGTTTTCTGTTTAAATGACTATTTCACAAAAAATACAAATAATGTTTTTGCACAAAAGCTTCACATCATCGCTCATTTCAGACCCAAAAGACTTTGAGTGGCAGCTGAGCTGTTTTCATTAGAAATTCAGTCGTGTTGCCAGAGAACTTGCAGTGAAGAGAACTGCCACTCTGTAATGTCTTTCAGGTTTCTCAACACTAGAGGGCGCTCCCTTTTAATGAATGGATTAAAATGGAGCAAAATCATATTTTATAAACGCTTAAACATTTTAATATAAACTAATGCAGTCATTTCCTGAACACAGAGCAGCACAAAACATTTTAACACCACTGGTACATTTTAAAGAGCTTTCAAACCCGAGTTATAGGAGTGTAAAACAACACCTCATGTACGTTCATGACAAATAGCCAATGAGCTGCTCTGTTCGCCAATCAATCAGCTCTCAGTGGCAGTAACACTAACCAATCAGCTCTCAGTAACAGTACCGCCGACCAATCAGCTCTCAGTAGCAGTACCGCCAACCAATCAGCTCTCAGTAGCAGTAACGCTGACCAATCAGCTCTCAGTCGCAGTAACGCCGACCAATCAGCTCTCAGTCGCAGTAACGCCGACCAATCAGCTCTCAGTAGCAGTAACGCTGACCAATCAGCTCTCAGTAGCAGTAACGCTGACCAATCAGCTCTCAGTCGCAGTAACGCCGACCAATCAGCTCTCAGTAGCAGTAACGCTGACCAATCAGCTCTCAGTCGCAGTAACGCCGACCAATCAGCTCTCAGGAGCAGTAACACTAACCAATTAGCTCTCAGTAGCAGTAACTCTAACCAATCAGCTCTCAGTAGCAGTAACACTAACCAATCAGCTCTCAGTAGCAGTAACGCTAACCAATCAGCTCTCAGTAGCAGTAACGCTAACCAATCAGCTCTCAGTAGCAGTAACACTAACCAATCAGCTCTCAGTAGCAGTAACTCTAACCAATCAGCTCTCAGTAGCAGTAACACTAACCAATCAGCTCTCAGTAGCAGTAACACTAACCAATCAGCTCTCAGTAGCAGTAACACTAACCAATCAGCTCTCAGTATCAGTAACACTAACCAATTAGCTCTCAGTAACAGTAACACTAACCAATCAGCTCTCAGTAGCAGTAACACTAACCAATCAGCTCTCAGTAGCAGTAACACTAACCAATCAGCTCTCAGTAGTAGTAACTCTAACCAATTAGTTCTCATGAACAGTAACGCAGACCAATCAGCTCTCAGTCGCAGTGACGCCGACCAATCAGCTCTCAGTAGCAGTAACGCTAACCAATCAGCTCTCAGTAGCAGTAACGCTAACCAATCAGCTCTCAGCAGTAGAACGCTTAGTGAAACAGGTCTTTCTACGTTCTAAAATGAAAGGAAAGTTAGGGGCGAGTGATTAGAAACTATTTTAACCTTCCATTTTTAGCCAATTAGCTTCCTTCACTGAGGCCTCGCTCGCAGGCGCCCTCTGCTGTTCAGCAGTCCTGTGTTTTATATAATGAGGGAAATAGGAAGAGGCTCTGGTGCTGCTCGTCCGGCCTCAGCAGTTGTACAGCCAGCCGAGACTGCGAAGACGAACCGTCAGCCAATCGCAGCGCAGGACGCGCTGCCCCGCTGGCCAATCCGTGCGCAGCAGGCGGGGTTTCTCCCGAATACGGGTGGAGAGAAGGAGCAAGAAAAGAGACAGCAGCGTGTGCTCGCGCTGTGCCCCGCCGCCGCCGCGCTCCGAGAGAAAAGGGAGTAAAGGCTGCGGGATCCGCGCGGTTTCATCGCCCCGCACTGAAAATCTGTTTCATGCTCAGGAATATTGGACACGCACGGGTCACTGAGAAGGATGGGACGCTCCGAGGGGGTCTTGGGAAGGTTCCTCGCCTTTCTCTGGCTGGCCTCTCTGCTGGTGGTGGTCGACAGCCGCAAGATACTGCCTCGGTGCCCCCCGTCCTGCACATGCACCAAAGATAACGCCTTGTGCGCCAACAGGGGCACGATTCCCCGGAGCTTCCCGTCGGATGTCATCTCACTGTGAGTGCCCGCGCGCTTATTCATCCGTACCTCCGCCCGTCCGTCTGTCCGTCCGCCCGTCCGCAGGGGCCACAGACAGCCGCGCGCTTTCTACTGACAGCCTCCTGTTGTGGTGGAGACCGTAGCCAGGCGGCAGCCCACTGGGAGACCTGATATAGGACTTACATTAGCATGCATGGACTCCCCTTATGGACGATCTGTATCAGTCACATACGGACCATCCACGTGACGTATATGCAAACTTATTGGAAATGGATCAAATATGGAACGTATATATTTCAGCCATCATACATAAACATATACGCACATATACGCATGGAAAACGCATGTATCATTGATCAAAACAATGCCATATTAATGTTTTTATGGGTTATTACTCATATATTAGCTGCATATTATATATATATAATATAATTATATATAAGTCTTTTTGCATGTATCCTGCCGGTGCATATCATGCAGATTTTTTGGCTTTAAAATTCTTGCATGAGATTCATATACAAGACAGAGAGTTTAGATGAGATCCATTTATTGTGGATATATGTCCATTATATATAACACTGGTACATAAACCAGCCTGTTTATGACGAGCCTGGCCTCTTCCTGTTTCCCTCATTATATAAAACACAGGATAGCAATATATAACATTATATATATATATATATATATATGTGTGTGTGTGTGTGTGCATGTATGGCCATTAGTTTCCCACACTTGTGTATTTGCGGTGTAACAAAATGCTTCTGCTTTTCTTCTCTTGCCTTCCAAGATCGTTCGTGAAGTCCGGCTTCAGTGAAATCCCCAAGGAGAGCTTCAGCCACACACCGGCGCTGCACCTCCTGTAAGGTCCACGTTCAGATAAGCTGACCGTTATTGATGCTGCCACTGTACCGAGTAGCCTAATGATCGCCATGTTCTCATTAACCCCCCTTCTCCTTTCAGGCTGGCAGAACAGATTAGGTAGAACGGCACGAGGGACCATACCATGGAAAACAGTCCTCAAACAAAACAATAGGCACAAAGTTTGACTCCGCAGTCTGTAAAGCCCACATATGAAAATTCACACGGCCCGTTCACGCCGAAGCTGTAAGGAGGGTTTGAGCCTGGACTGAGGGCGGCCAATCAGAAAAGAGCTCATTTAAATCTGTCGGTCATAAAGGCGCAGAAACAGCAGCCTGTTAAATAAGGCACAGCTTCCCAGCCACCAGGCCATCGTTTATCATGGATCATTTGCTAGCGCTCCGCACTCAGGCAGTAAAACGGGGGGTTGGCGGGGGGGCGTTGGGTGTGTGTAAGAGGGGTAGACAGTAACCTATGAACTAATGCTTTGTCAGCGTGGTACGGCCTCGTGCATGCATACGTCATTAAGAGGTGCTTCCAGTTGATTGGCGACGTAAATGAAGTTTAAAGCTGACAACGCAGGACAAGGCGATAACAAGGCGGACACAAAAGCACGGAAAAATGCCGAGGTGCCAATGTGCCCGAACCACTGTGTACGGTATAAAACATCCCTCGACAGGCTGATCGTGCATCACGCCCCACAGATCCGTCAGGAAAACTCGGAAAAGGTTGCCCTGAGGGAAAAAGAGAGGTCATGTGTAGATGGACGGTGAGCAGCGGCAGATAAAATCACACAAGTGTTGTCTGTGCAGCACCAGCAGAGGTGGGCGACGTGGCGAAAACCGAATATCACGAGGCCTTTTCACGATACACGATACGCCACATCATTTATTTTTACAAACATCTGATCTGCTGGAGCAGAAATAAAAGAGCCAGTGGGGCTACATTATAAAATTACATTTTTATAAAATTATTATAAAAAACTGGATACAGTGATGTATATTTGGTATTTGTCATACTGTGCTGCACCAAATCCAGCTAAACAGGCCTAATTTTGCTCTCTTTATAATGAAACATGCAGTTGGGCGGTGTCTACAAGCACTGAGGATAAACACAGTATGTTCAGAAAAGCATTTCGTATCGTTTTTGTGACATTATTTATCACAATAACAATAAATACTGTCATATTGCCCAGCCCAAGGCCACAAGGGGAAAAAAATAAATAAAAAAGGTAGGATATGGGATTTATACATTTACGGCATTTGGCTGACGCTCCTATCCAGAGCGACTTACAGTTTGATCATTTTACACAGGTAGGCGTTAGGTAGCGTTGGGAGTCTTGCCCAAGGACTCTTATTGGTATAGTGTAGGGCGTTTGCCCAGGCAGGGCTTGAACCCCAGCCTACAGTGTGGAAGGCAGAGATGTTACCCACCAAGCTATACCAACCACTATGGCTTGTAATGGCATGGTTATGCCAAATAGAACTGGTATATTTCTGAATCCAGAACCAGCTGGTCCACAGAACAGTCATGTTTTGTATAGTACAGATTGGACGTATTGTTGTATTGTGTAGACGCAGTACAGAAGAGAAGCTTTCCAGCCTTAGAGATAGACTGCATGTCCAAAAGAGTCCAGACACCCTGTTCATTAGTGAATCCAGCTACTTTTTGAGCACCACCTGCTCACACTGTCGTCCATAGAAAAGCATTGACCAATAGAATTTGATGCCACACATGAGCCTAAGGTCTCCATGCCCAATGCCATGGCTAGAGGGGTATAAAGCCCCCTGCAGCATTAGGCTGTGGAGCAGTGGAGCTGTGTTCTCTGGAGTGATGGAGCTCCATCCAGGACCTTTGGGATGAGCTGGAGTGATCCAGAACTGACCAATGTCAGTACCTGACCTCGCTAATGTTCATACAAACCCTCACAGCAATGTTCAACGTCCAGTGTAAAGCCTTCCCAGAACAGCAGAGGCTAAACTCCATAATAAAGGGGCAATCGAAGCGTGGGGAATCCCCACCATGCTGATAAAGAAGTCCACTGATGTAGAGGCCAATAAAAAAAGATGCCATATTGGGCTTCCTAGCAGGCCTCCGTCTGCTTTGGCCAGACAGCAGTCAAAAAAATCAACTTAAAGTCTTTAAACCAAATCTCACTCCTAAGACTGCAGAGACTGGAGAAGCTTACAGCAGATGGAGATATGGCTGCATTTTTCATTTGGCGAGAGTCCTCCTGTAACACTGGGTGAGCAGCGGCCGGTTTCACCAGCTCTGCTCAAGTTCAGCGTCGGCTGCTTGTAATGTCAGTGTTTACTAAGATCAGATTCATCACTACTAAATGAGAACGAGCTGCACTAATTTTAACGTTGCGTTTAGTCGTTACTGGTTTGGTGTAGTGATTAACACCTCAGCCTTCTACACTGTAGACTGGGGTTCAGTGCCCCGCCTGGGTAACCACCCTACACTAAACCAATAAGAGTCCTTGGGCAAGACTCCTAACACCTCCTGTGTAAAAGGATCAAATTGTGAGTCTCTCTGGATAAGAGCGTCAAATGCTCTAATTGTAAACATTTACACCCCCCTCAGCAGGTGTAAGTGTTGGGGAAGCCGTCAGAAACCATGTCAAAAGACCAAAAACATGACCTTTTTTGGTGAACCGAGCTAAAAACTGTGAACGGTATACGCTGTGATTTTCCTCACAGCTCTAATCATCATCCTGGTTTAAACTCCGAGCATGAAGCTAAACACTCACAGCTCCAGCTCAGTGAGACTCAGCAGCCCAAACGGCCGAACTCGCGGGTTCTGAAAACGTTATTGTCACATCAGAGCGACGTACGCGTTAGTTGCTGCTAGCTAAGACAAGACTTTTCATTCAAGGATTTTCAGTGCAGCCAAATTCAGCGTAAGGATAGTTTGGGACTAACTAGTGTAACTAAGGACTTGGTAAAGACTTTACGCACAAACTTATAAACTTGCGCAAACCTGCTGCAGTCCAGTCCTGGTGTCTACAAACTTTTGGACACAGTGTAGAATTGCTGCTGATGCTGTGACATCTCTAATCCAATATCTGCTTTGTGCTTGTCGTTTCTTTAGCCTGTTCACAGCCAATATGTTCGATTCTATAAATGAGGATGCCTTCCTTGGTCTTCCACATCTGGAATACCTGTAAGTCTGCTTTTCATCTTTCATCTGCTTGGTTTTTACGGACGACCACTGTTCCTGTCTGTATGCCTGGAATAACTTTTACGAGAGACTCTTGGAATCCAAACTACTATGACGTAGTCATGCAGGGCCAGACATGATCTTGTAATGAGAACGACTGGGGCCAAGCATGAGAAATTCAGGGCATAATGTGGGTGGGGAATCTTATTAGGGTGGGATCTGAGAAATGATGCAACACCATTGTGAAGGTGGAGCTCAAACTAAAGGGGGGGTGTGGAGGGGAGGGGGGGGTGTGCTTGACAACACTTCAGTAAAGCAGTAAGCCACGGAAGGCTGTGCGTTACCGCGATTTGATCACGGGGAATAGTGTTGTTAGGCACGACGCAAGCGGATTTTAGTTATTATTAATAACAATCGACATAAGCATTCCAACAAGTCTACTTCCTTTAGCTTGTGGTATTGTTGCCAAGCGACCATGGACCACTAAATGAGGAGAATAACGTTTTTTTTTACATTTTGTCATATAACAATTAACATGTGATATCGCAGCACTGTTTAACGTAAATTCTTTGCTTTTTAAGTACTTTCTGGTCACCAAATTACCACCGTGAGTCTTATTTAGCACGGTCCAGTGGCGCCTCTCTTCTCACGCTGGGGCTGAATCTGAAACAGCTCCCTGTTCCCTACATAGTGCACTATGCAGGAGTTTAAATACTGGATCCTGCAGCCCAACAGAGCAAAATACGGCTAAGAAACGGTCGTTTCATAGCTAGAACACTATTTAGGGAATATGGAGCCGTTTAGGATTCAGTCTGGGGTTGACGCGACTACTGACTGAAGCATGGAGGTTTTAATTCAGGCCTGTGATTTTAATGATGGAGCCATCTTTTAGCCTCTTAGCCAGCTGACCAGCCCGGTTCTGTTAAGAACATAAGTTGTCAGCCACTCAGAACCGGGTTTTACTCCCTCAGTACACTCAGTGGTCCATACGAGCAGCATTACAGTCAAGAGATTATTCCGTTAACAGCACAGGGGTTTGTCGTGCTGTGGCGCAGCGATGCAGAGATGCTGTGAGGCGGTCGTAGATGTGCGTGTATTGTGGATTTTTACAAAGGCGTCGAACGCAGCTCAGCCAATCAGACTATCCGTTTTATAATGGACAACAAGCCTGTCGTTAGCCCACCGATGTAATGTAAGTTACCATGGCTGTAAATTCTCCACTCAAGCTCCCATCCTGAGGGTTTACAAGGAGCTAAACCAAACGGTACATCTTGTAATGGAAAACCAGTTCCAATCGCTAATGATCGTTTTGCTGGCTTGTTTTTGTTGGTTTTATCGTGCTCTGGATGTTAAATAAGCAGACTCCAGGAGTCTGGGGGTGGTTTTTAAAGGGGCTTGTCCCTAATTCTGGTGGATGTTGCCGCAACCCAACAGCAAAAGCTTACCAAGTTGTTCCCAGATGTGTGGTCTTGTTACGAGATCACATCTGGCCCTGCAAGACGCTACATTTAAGATGCATAAATATTCAGTGTTTTTGTTTGTTTGTTTGTTTGTTTGTTCTTTCTTTTACAGGTTTATTGAAAATAATCAGATCAAATCCATATCACCTTTCGCCTTCCGAGGTCTCAAGTCCCTAATACACTTGTGAGTACTGGATATTATGCAACATGTTATGTTCTGGACGAGGCTCACTATGTTTCTTCAAAAGGCTCTCCAGGAAAAAGCACCAAAACAAGAGAAATTCATCCTGATAGGATTTGAAGTTTCCAGGGAGGCTTAGAGAGAAAGCTCTCAGATGAAATCTGCTGTCAATTTTCATCTTGGAATCGTGTCCCTAACAAGCCTCGTTTTAAAGCTCCCCAAAACAGCACCGAGTGCTGGAAGCCGCCCCAAGTCGTTTTATTCTTGCGCCCTGGCAACAAGACAAAACCTCAGCAGATGTTTGATGATTATTCCCATTGCTGTAACACACAGGGCATTACACAACCACAGCTTTCTAACCAATCGCATCAAATTAGGAGCTCCTGAGTGACACATCGGTGAACAGATTGCCTATATACGTCAGGAGAAGCACACCATGTGGAATCCCTGATTGGCGCCCCGGGGGAATCCAATGGGCCGCGTTCCAGGTTCCTCTTTGGGTGGTGGGGTGATTAGCTTGGAGGGTACTGGACATGGACACTAGAGCCTACAGACCCTCCCTTTCTCTGAGCTGAGTCCCCCAAAAGAGGAAATAAGCAGCAATCATCTAAAGCCCTATTCAGATGGGATTAAGTTTACAAGGGGGCTTTCTCCTCCCATGAGAAAATTACAGGCCGAGTTACCTGCTGAGTGGGGGTCTGATCTTTTCACATCGCTCCGATTTTCCAGACAAAAGGTTTTTGACTGCTACACCCGTATTAGACACTTCACAAATCGCAGCATGACGGGTGCTTTGGAAAAAGTCTCCAGCTCTACAGTGGAGGGCTTTAGGAAAATAAGAGAAATAAAACAGTCAGAAAAGTGAAGACTGATCATAAAGGCTACGGACATAAAGCTTTACTTTACATTCAAACGTGCAAACAGCAACGACTATTTTATGCCAGTTCGTAGAAAATACAACCCACTAGAAACCCACTCGTCCTGCGGTCATTATATTGCCATTCATTACGTCTAAAACTTTATTACAGCCAAGTAAACTAATCTAATCTGCATAGATAAAATGATAAAATAGTGGTTTTGATCTGAAAAAACAAGCATTTGTGGACCATTTTTGCCTCAGAGCACTACACATATCCCCCCACTATAAATGGACTGTAAGAAAATACACGTTTTAGACATAAACCTTCTGAAAACTATCGTCTCAGACGTCAGGCAGTGTGTCTGTAACCATTCCCTTGTACTGTCTGTCTGTGAGGAGCTTTTAGAGGTGGACGTCTGGTTCCTATCACCACCACTGTGAACAGCTCTGAGTCTGTAAGTTTCTCTAGAAACACCAAACCAACATTTTAACCATCTAATTATGTAGAAGTTTTAAAAATGCCGGTTTAGACAGTGTTACGACAGTGTTACCAGACTCCAGTCCTGGAGAACCACAGCACTGTAGCAATGAATGTCTTTTCTGATGTAACACTCATTGGCTCATTATTAAGCCCTCATTGAGACAAATGAGGCTTCGCAGAGGAGGAAAGCATGTCTGCACAAGCTCTGACTAATGGTACGTCCATGTGCTCCAAGTATTAGGACTGGACATATAACTACTGTATTTAATCACAAGTAGCTGATGTACGTAGGAGCACATGATGTGATACAGCTCTGTAAGTACAACCAGCCCTGGAGACGACAACACTTAAGTGTAGCACTTGTGAAGCTACATCAATATTTACATTTACATTTACGGCATTTGGCTGACGCTCTTATCCAGAGCAACTTAAAATTTGATTGTTTTACACAGGGAGGCCAAGGTGGTGTTGGGAGTCTTGCCCAAGGACTCTTATTGGTATAGTGTAGGGTGGCTACCCAGGTGGGGATTGAACCCCAGTCTACAGCGTAGAAGGCAGAGGTGTTAACCACTACACTAACCAACCAATAGACACCAGATTTATTATACTTCACTAAACCTATGACTAAAATGAAAAGAAGCAGTGAAAAAAATGATGTCAAAAACACGAACATTATATTAAAGCTACATTGTCCACTGCACAACTAACCAAAGCAAAACGCCTTTGGTTTAGTTGCGTGAATGAGAGTTAAGAAGTGCAGCTCTTCTGCGTTCGGCTTTCTTTAAGGGAACTTGGAGCTGTGCTGAGCTCAGTCGGCTGTTTAGATTTTACTCTTATCAGATAACCTGCTATCAACAGAGACCATCGTAACACTGAGAACTAGAACTGAACCTAAGTAAAAACTAACGTAAAATGGTTAATTTTCTGAAATTACATTTAATTTACAATTAATTTTCTGAAATTTTCTGAAAACAAAACTTAAAGTACTGTATTAATACACATAAAAAACCCTGAAAACAAAAATCAAAATAAAAATAAATAAAAATAAAAACTAATGAAAATTTCAAAACTAATTACCCTGCTTGACACATATTTAAGTTAAAATGGATTTAAATAGCAATTTGAGCTGGTGTGTCGAAATGATGTAGAAAAAGAGAAATATGCAATGAAATGTTTCCTCTATGTAGATTATTCATATATGTATGTATGCACACAGACACACACACAGACACACACACACACACACATATTTCTGTTGCCGGAAAAAAAACCTTGTATGTCCATTTTTGTTAATTTGAAAATACTCGTTGGCCTTTATATTGTGTGTAAATTTCATGAAGGATGGACCAGAATAAACGGGCAAAAATGACTTGGAAAAATTCTGGTTCCATTGACATGCATTGAAACTAATGTCTCCTGTAAAGTTACTATTTTGGAGGTTTTGTTCCGACAGCAGCGAGATATATAAATATACATTGGTGGTCTGACAGCTGCTGTTGAAGTAAGCCTTTCTGAATGTTTATGGGGGTTATTTCACTTGGCATGAAAGGCTAATGTAGGTGTTATGTAGCCTATATTAAAGTGTTAGGCTGTCGCTGATCAGTGAAGGATGGAAGCGTAACTTCTCGTCGACTGTATTCAAGCCTTATAAAGTGAATAACATTAAGACGTCGATAACAGAGGTACCCCATCCGCTCTTCTACTAAGAATGGCAGCTCATTCGTAAGAAGTGGTGTTTTATAGTTATGTCTGCAATTATCTACATAATCATAACTTAATTAGCCATCATGAAGACTGATTACTTTAATTAATCATAATGTCGGCTGATTGCACTGATTGTAAGTAATCAGCAGTCCACAGCAACTGCAAGAACAAATAGGTCTTTATTATATTAGACCCATTTTGTACAATTCAGGAATCCTTCACCTTTGCCATTCTAGCCAAAGTTCTACATTTTAACCATCGCAACGTTTGCTGTAAACGTGCTTACTCGCGTCATTTAGCCATGCGACAGCAGGGGAGCAGGCTGAGTTTATTTATTTATTTATCCACCCACCCATCCATCCATCCATCCATTGTCTTCTGCTTCTCTGGGGTTCGGGTCACGGGGACAGCATCCTAAGCAATGAGGCCCAGACCTCCCTTTCCCCCAGGCGTCCAGGAGGCATCCTAACCAGATGCCCGAACCACCTCAGCTGGCTCCTCTCGACGTGGAGAAGCAGCGGCTCTACTCCGAGTCCCTCCCGGATGACCGAACTTCTCACCCTATCTCTAAGGGAGAGTCCAGACACCCTGCGGAGGAAACTCATTTCGGCCGCTTGTATTCGCGATCTCGTTCTTTCGGTCATTACCCAAAGCTCATGACCACAGGTGAGGGTGGGAACGTAGATCGACCAGTAAATCGAGAGCCTTGCCTTATGGCTCAGCTCTTTCTTTACCACAACAGACCGGTAAAGAGCCCGCATCACTGCTGACCCAGCACCAATCCGCCTGTCAATCTCCCGCTCCCTTGTACCATCACTCGTGAACAAGACCCCAAGATACTTGAACTCCTCCACTTGAGGCAAGAGCCTATCCCCGCCCCAGAGAGGGCTCTCCACCCTATCCCCGCCCCAGAGAGGGCTCTCCACCCTTAACTATCTATCTATCTATCTATCTATCTATCTATCTATCTATCTATCTATCTATCTATCTATCTATCTATCTATCTATCTATCTATCTATCTATCTATCTATCTATCTATCTATCTGCTTGCTTGCTAGCTGGTAATCGCAAAACGCAGAGCATTAGAAGGCATTACACTGAATATCTTACTGCAGCTGTATAACTGGAGTAACTGGCCTCAAACATCTTTACAAGGGAGAGGCTCTTCAGATGATGAGAACAACTAAAGTTAGCAAGGAAGCTGAGGAAACCTCGCATCTCCAAAACGGAAAATTTACAGAAGAGAAGGAAAAAAACAACTTTACTTTCAATGTAAGTCAATGGAACCAGACACTTTTCCAGGTAACTCTGAGCCGTGTCTTTCGGTCCATTCATCGTGAGTCTTACAGACGAGTAAAGGACGACAGACACTTTCAAATTATGACAAAAACTGAAAAACGACAAAAATGGAGAACAGCTTTATGCCACTTTGGCTACTATTCTCTGCCTGAAAAGAAAAAAAAAATTTGTGATGAATAAAAATATAATTGCTGTTTTCTTTATGGTTTTGTTGGATATCTGAGATGAGAGTAACACTAAAGCTAGACTGGTTGTATTTATCACCATCATTAGATCCGTGGCTAGGCTGGCACGTCACCACAGGGATGATTGCGCTTCAAAAATAAGGACTTGTGCAGGGCGCATTGCGTCATCTCCTTCCTCGCTACAGCATGACCAAAAGTACTCCAAGTACCCAACAGGCACTTTAGCTCAGCAGACTGAAAAGAGAGGCCTCATTAGCGACAGGCACTGTGATGAACCGCAGATGGGTCCAGCTTGTGTCTGTAATTGCCAAATAAAACATTCAGCTGGAGTTTATTGGGATTTACCACATTTCTTTTGTCATAAATGTAAAATTCTTCCATCTTTTCTTGTCAAAAAAAACTCTTATTTGTCTCATCTGACCATAAAACCCAGTTCTAGTCCAGTGTGGTTCGGTGAAGGAAAGGGCTTTCTTCTCGCACGCTTTCCAGCTAGTTTGTTGGAACAGAGATGGCATCTAATTGTAGTTTTGGAGACTTGGTGACACAGTCTTCTGCCAAACTCAAACCATGACCCTCTCTAGCCCTCCTCAGGGCCACGGCCTCTTCCACACAGGTTCACTAGAACTCTGGTTGTTTGAACTTTTTAAATTAATAATAATTTAATTATTATGAATTATTTTTAATCTATGCGTACTTACTTAGTAGTTTCTCACCCAAAATGATTTGAGATACAGGAGAGGAACAATCAGAGTGGAAGGTTTTGTTTACAGCTGTTTGACTAACATTGCTTGTCATCCGAGTTGAACCACTGTTGTTGCTCTATGTGCTGTTTTTCGTTAAAGCTGACAGAAGCAGCATCACTGAGTCAGGAGAAAAATAAATATGCAAAAATGTGTGTCTGAGTTAACCTTGAAAATAATAATAATGCACGTGTCGAGACGGATTTAGAGGGACATTTTAAGACCACGTTATACCTCTTTTATGTATTAATGTCACACGCAAAGGTCTGGCTTGATGTTTAGGCCTCAAATGATCCCAAAATTAACATGATACTGATGAAGATATGATGACAGTAGTAGATAATTCACTCATCCTCAGAAAACGCATCCTTCCCCAAGTTTTGACCGTTTGAATTCCCTTTCAATCATCAGATTCATCTCCTCGGGGAAGGGGACCAAAGCGCAACCCACGTTACAAAACGTTCTTCTGCACAGTGCATGCAGTTGCACATTTCCACCAGAGAGGTCTCCAAATCCCAAGACATGACTAATGTGGCTTTAAACAAAATAGTTAATTTAAATAAAAAAAAGACATTTGTGCATCAAAGTCTCTTGCCCCTACAGATCTGCATGTTGTTGACATCAACAAACTATGGACATTAAGGGAATTTGGCCTCTGTGTCACCTCATATTTATATCCCAGTGAAACAGGGAGTTCCTGAAAAGTGAAACATAAATGGGAAGATGTTCATAACATGTTATTTATAAGAATTACTAAGCTATTTAAAAGCTATTTTTATTTGCATATAAAATGAATTGTTGCACAAAACCAGTGGATTACTTTGTTCATGTATTCTGAACATTTTTTCATTCGTCTCTTCACAGGAGCCTTGCCTACAACAACCTGGAGTCTCTACCGAAAGATCTTTTTAAGGGAATGGAAGCTTTGACAAAAGTGTATGTGTTTTTTATAAAAAAATTAATATACAAGAACAACATGTTATGAAAGACGGACTAATGATAAAACTGTCCACCACTGTGTGCTGTGCAGGGACTTGAGAGGTAATCTTTTCAGCTGTGACTGCAAACTGAAATGGCTGGTGGACTGGATTTACCACACAAATGCAACCATAGACCAGATATACTGCAACAGTCCTCCTCCGTATCAAGGAAAGAAAATTAACGATCTCACTCTACAGTCGTTTGATTGCATAACAACAGGTCAGTTCACTGTTTTATGGAGTATTTACTAAATATACATCCCGTGAATAAGGTGTTAGATCACGATATTACACTACCTTTTTTTCCCCACAGATTTCTCATTGCTGAAGTCTCTCGAATTCCAGTCCATTTCAGTGGAAGCGTTCACCTTTGGTGGCGACCAGTATGTAGTGTTTGCCCAGCCTTTCACCGGAAGATGTAGCTTCATGGAATGGGACCACGTTCAAATGGAATTTCGGAATTTCGACAATATAACAAGTAAGTGACTTGCTGATCAGTTGTGGATGTCACCTTGTTGATTAATTAATTTGAGAGGACGGTGTGCAAAAAAGAGTCAAAATGAGATGTCCTATAGTACTGTGGTCTCTGATTTTTGCCAAAGTCTTTATAGGAAAGTCTGTTCATTTAGCAGCCATCCTGCAACGCCGCCGGGCAGTTATTTCCAGCTGTTGAATGGGAACAGACCTAAATATTAAAAACTGAAGGCCAAATTACCGTCTCAAAAAACAAATTAGAAATCACTGATAAAATCAGACAAAAACCTCATAGGTAGTTTGTAACGCTTGGCTCAGCTACGCCCAAAAAACATTTTTTCAGATTGTTGCTGCTACTTGCGCAGATCCCCAAAATGAGGGGGACTTTCCCCAATCGAGGCGTAGCAAGCATTGGCTGATTGGCTCAGCTTCTTGAGGGGTGGAACTGAGCTTTCAACCACTGGCTGGTCTCTTCGTTTATAAGGTCTCTGTTTTTACACAGTACTGTGGATAATCCGCTATTTTTTGTATCTGTTGTATATGTAGTTAGCAACATTTGCCAAGAAACAACCAGCATTTGTAATCAAAACTTCCACAAATCTCATATGGCTTATTAATTGTTTCCTTAACAGGCACTTCAACAGTCATCTGCAAACCTCTGGAAATTGACAACCAACTGTTCATCATAGTAGCGCAGCTCTTCGGCGGCTCGCACATCTACAAGAGAGACATCTCTGCCAATAAATTCATCAAAATCCAAGACATTGACATTCTGAAAATACGAAAGCCCAATGATGTGGAGATTTTCCGGGTGGACGGTGAGTCATTCTTCATCATCGCTGACAGCTCTAAAGCTGGTTCCACCACCGTCTACAAGTGGAATGGCAATGGCTTCTACTCCCACCAGTCTTTGCACCCGTGGTATCGCGACACTGACGTGGAGTACCTGGAAATCTCCGGCAAGCCGCACCTGATCTTGTCCAGCAGCTCCCAGCGGCCGGTCATCTACCAATGGAACAAGACAACCAAGCTGTTTGACCGCCGCACGGATATCCCAGAGATGGAGGACGTTTATGCAGTCAAACACTTCAAGGTCAAGGTCGAGCTGTATGTCTGCCTGACGCGCTTCATTGGCGACTCCAAGGTGATGAAGTGGGACGGGAACATGTTCAACGAGATCCAGACCATGCCGTCAAGAGGCTCCATGGTCTTCCAGCCTTTTTCTGTGGACAACTGGCAGTACGCCATCCTGGGAAGCGACTACTCCTTCACCCAGGTCTACCGCTGGGACACCAAGAAAGGCCAGTTCATTCACTTCCAAGAGCTGAACATCCAGGCTCCCAGAGCATTCTCCCTCGTTTCCATCGACAACCGGAAGTTCCTCCTCGCTTCCAGTTTCAAGGGGCAAACTCGGATATATGAACACTTGATCCTTGACTTGAGTGATTGAATGTGGGAAGGGGAGCAATACTGACAAAGCAGTAATACTCGATAGCTTGAGAACGGAGGACTTGGGTAGCAGACTACATGCATGACAATGCCTTTCAGTAGGTATAGCCATCAGGATGTCCACCATCGCTTGAAATGTCCATCTTGTTAAGCCATGCTCTAACACTTAACTCAGTGTACTCTTTTCTTCACTATAAGTTTCTGTATTTGCAGATTTTGGTGATTGTTGTAAATAGAGCTACTGAAGATACACATTTTATTCTATTTATTAACCTGTTTCAAACAAGTAAATCTGCCAAATTAAGTGTTTACACTTTTTCCATCTCTTTCCATTTCTAAACTGAATCGAATATGTATTATGCGTTTTGTAAGAAGTAGGGCCATGCTAGTAGAAGAATTTGATATGAGAACATTTTGAAATACACGTTTTTATCGATGTTGGTTTGTATGATCTGTAAACCTCGAACAACGCAACTAATGACACTGTTTTTCTCAACAAGATCCAGTAACAGTTCGATTCTGACTCGCGAGTAGTGCTACTATGACATCTAATGGACCAACACATTTGCCACACATGTATGCAATTCATCATGCCTGCATTATTTGGAAGCCAAAGGTCAAGACCGAAGCCATGGTTTTAACTTTGAATAAAAACGTAAATCAATACTGTGTTTAATTTTACGCCTTTTTTAAAATAAGGAATAACCCGAAAGGATAAAGCAATGGCTCGCTTGATGGTCAGGGAAAATCACGTTTATGGTAGATACCAAAAATATAAATTACATTTTAATAATTAACACAACTACAGTTCATGTCTGTGTATTTATGTGAGAATTAAATAATAAACAGTCTAGGCACTCGAGCACTGCCTGCAACTCCTTGGCAGTGATGTGTTAACACACACAGACAATACTGGCCTTGTTGCCTCAGATGATCAACAGGAAAGGACATGTTCATGAAGGATCCATGCTCTTACAAGAGTGTTGCCGAAGATGTATATAGCTCAGTTACTCTTGCCTGTGGGAACGTCTCGTTCCTCATCCTTTGGGGGGGATGCTGCATCACAAAGGAATAAAAGTTATAGATGCAATGCATAAGCACTTCTGCATCTTTGACAGATGTTTCTTTGAAATTATTCTCCTCTTACTTGGTGAGTTTTAAAGCTGTACCATCAGCAAAATATGTATGCAAGACACTATTTGCTCTCTAAAGGTCTGCACCCAAATCCAAGCCCGACAAATATTGGGTTTTGTGCCGTTTTTCCGTGTACAACATCAGGCTCAGGTCAGGCTAGGATTTGTTTTATAATGAGCGATTTTCTTGTGTAGTAGGTTTGTGTTTATCTGAAAGATTAGGCCTACATAAATTTCATACAAATCTGTGCTGGGATAGTTACTCAATAAGGTAATCCATTACAAATGACCAATTACTTCTCTCAAACTCATTACTCGTCAATTTAAGTCTAAAGTTACTCTACAAACACATTCACATCTGTACCAACTGGAAAGTACAAGGGAAAACCCAGTGATCCTTTCAGTACTTTATTCAGACAGAAACAGCCAATATTCCAGCGATCAGCCTGATGCCGTTTGAAAAATGAGAGGCGAGCCAAAAGAAAACAGCTGCCTTGAATAAAATCTTTTTGAATAAAACGTAAAGTTTACAGAGACGTTTCCCGAGCGAAAGTCAACTCTGGCCTATTCAGGTGAGATAACTCTTCTTCAGCATGGGCATCTCTATCCGTGAGTTTCATTTCACCGTGATTAGATGATTTGACCGGGTTTATTTAAATTCACCGTCGAAACTTGTCGTCGGTAGCACAGGCATGTGCAGACAGCCATGAACAGTCTATATAGAGGAAACATTGTCACTGACCAAAGGAAAAAAGGTCTCCATTTTTGTCTATTTTAATATTCATACATAATTTCACCACACCAGCTGTCAATTACGCTGTGTTAAAATTTCAGCATGAACGGACCAATGGAAATGGAAACGGAATGGAAAAACACTTGATCGCTCATCGGCGGTGGGTGAACTGGAACTGATGTTGGTTGCCATGGTTTCAATGATGCCAAGCACCAATCAGATACATTCCTGCTAAAACTGAAGCATCCTCGTGAGGAATCGCTTGTGTATTTATTTTTATTTAATCCCAGTGTCTGTGCAGTCGATATATGAGGAAAACAGTATTTGGTCTTTGTGATTATGGTCTATTTATCTGGGAATCAAAAAATGAGAGTACCGTTTCACAGTGGCAGAGATAAAGTGCGTTCTACGCTGCTCAATTGTCAGTTTCTGTTGGTTGTTGTCACGTGGCTTCGTCGTTATTTGCATAAAGTCAAACTTTGCTCAACTGAGGGCAGACGGGGGGCTGGAGGTTAGGGAACCAGCCTTGAGACCAGAAGGTCGCCAGTTCGGTCCCAGAATCCGACAGAATGTGACTGAAGTGCCCTTAAGCAAGGCACCTAGTCACTGCTGCATTCATTAGTGTATGTGGGTGTTTCACTGCACAAACGTGTTTCCCTGCCGTGGGACTAATAACGGTAACTTTGTTCCATCGCCAACTCCACCGACTTTGCTTCATCAGCGTTCGCGATGTCTATCGCCAGCTCTCATTGAAAATGAATGACTTCCGGCTGCTTTGTCACTTTGCTGCCGGCAGGAATGCAGGGTTAGAGGCATAAGTAAAGCAAGTAATATAATTCTTAAGTCAGTAACTGTAGCGTGATTACAATAATTTAAACTAATGTGCTACACTACACATAGCACAAGCAAGTAACATACAAGAACAGCCACGAATAATCTATATAGAGGAAACATCGTCGCTGTCCAAAGAAAACCAGGTATCTCCACTTTATATAGTAACATGTTACGGTAACGTGTAACATATTACTCCGTACTGTGACCACAACACCCAAGATAATCCATCTCTTCCTGGGTTTCAAATTTAACAGTACCTGTCAGACCTGCTCACGCCGGGTCTCAAAGTCTTGGGGGTACGGGTTGGGTTCAGGCCTCAACTTCGTGCTTGTGCAGACCTCTGGTGCTCTCTACATTTAAATGAAGACAAGATACAGATTCCACAGACACAGACTGAAGATGTTTCAGCAGAATACACAGGTTTCGTACACGACTGTATAAAAGTGGCGTTAGGAGAAAATGTTTAACAGACAGAATTCAATTACAGAGACCAGCACCTGTTCATACGCGCATCGTTGTAAATCTCAGGTAAAAATCTTCATAAAAAGAAGCCGCCACGGTCCGTTTCATTCAAGTAAGTTTAATATTGTGCACCAGAGATATGGAATCAGATGGTCCTGAACAGCAGTCGTATATGCAAAGATAACAGAATGCAACATTTCATTAGTGCTTCCCCGCAAGAGCATCATACAAATTGTTTTGTTTTTCGCTGTACGTCAAGCCCTTGATGATCACCCCATCAACCTATTCTATCCAAACACTTCTTACAACTGTTCTGGTCCTGGATCCATTTGAGATGAATTAGAGTGCATCGTTCACTATATTTATGAAGCATCTTCCAGCAGAACTTAATAACCCCTGAGGGTTCGGTTACAACTTGGACCTCCTCGTTATGGTCAGGAAGTTGTAGCTTTTGATACTTTTTAATGTCAAATCTCTCTCTCTCTCTCTCTCTCTCTCTCTCTGTCTGTCTCTGTCTCTCTCTCTCTCTCTCTCTCTCTCTCTCTCTCTGTCTGTCTCTCTCTCTCTCTCTCTCTCTCTCTCTCTCTCTCTCTGTCTCTCTCTCTCTCTCTCTCTCTCTCTCTCTCGGGACAGACGAGAAATGCAAACCGTTCCAGGATTGCAGCGAAAACGTGTTTCAGTACAAAATATCAAACAAAATATACTAACACTTGTGACAATACATCTCTGAAACATACCTAGCCACAAAGGAAATAAAAACAAATAAAATTCCTTTCTTCTTACAATTTTGTGTTTTTTTTTTTTGTTTTTTTTATCAAACACAGTGAATGCCTCCGTAATACAAAGCAGCACATTGCAGGCATAGTGTAATGGAATAAATACAAGAAATGCTAAATATATGCAGCACAGACAAGCAAAATAAACGGAAAACTAACTGTACAATCACATTGTGGTCCAAAAAGCTACAACAGAAGAAAATAATAATAAAAATAAAACACACAAGAACAGAGTGGATCAAAAATGTTCCTGTTTCAACAGGTTGTGCAAGTGTGCTAGAGGCCTCGTACAACTCAACACATAAACGTAGTGCATTAAATTCTTGTTCTGAAGTGAAAACGACGACTCCTGTTCTTATTCCCGACGCCTCCAGACATTGTCCAGCTTTAACTCTCAGCCTTACGATTCCTGTTCACAACATAAATCTTAAATCTATGCATGAGTAATTTCAAAATCTGCACAGCAAAGATTAAGGTTCTAAACGATGGCAGTAACAATAAGAAACTAAAACTGTGAAAACGCACCTAAACATTAAAAGGTATTTTATATATATTTTTCCCCCTGTACAGAAATGAAAACACGCATACCTGCAGTTGTTATATGCATATTCATATAATACAGCACAGAGCCTTTGATAAAACAGCCACTTTTCTCTATATATTAAACTGTACGTATCGGAAAGCAACATTTTGGTAGCTCAGCCAAACAAATGAAAGTCAGGTAAAGCAGGTCAAGCCGATGTTTCAGCAGAAGTGGATGAAGCTACCCCGGTTTTCGTCAAGTAATAATGTGCTGTAATTGTTAAGTTCTCTACCTCAAATATGACTGAGCGCTTTGCCACAACCCTCGCTTTTAGGCAGCTTCAGCACAGCTCTGGATAAACTGGGTGATCAGATATTTTGCTTCTGTGAGAAGAGAGTGTGTTTGATGGGCAGTAACACAAACAAATGTTCTTACATTTTTAAATAATTTGATCAAAAATGCTAAATGCGTCAACGAAAGCAAACGGCTACCAAGTAGTTTGTCTCACTTGGCCTGATCTCATAACAAGAACGTCTGGGGACAACCGTGAGAAATGTGTGGGAACAAACTGAGCGTGAGATTTTTAAACCAGTCCAACACCAGATGCGCTCGTCAACACCAGCCACGTTTACATCAAGCCTGATAATCTGATTGGATCAATCGGAATAGAGTACATGCACGTAAACACCTCAAATCGGAATAGTCTAGTACGATGAGGCCATTTGGAACATCTGTCTGATGGAATGAGGCGGGTAATCCTGTAAATATCCCATTAAACAGAAGAATAATATCCGTGTAAACGTCTGTATCCGATTACATTCCCTATCGGAAAGTTTCAGTCCGTTCTGCATGAGCGTCGCGTCACAGTGAGAGTTTATACCGTTCGACACGGCGGAGCAGAAACTGGTCTGCAGAGGAGACGAAGTTCATGCTCTGATCTTTAAAAGACGGCGGCGGGACGGACGTCCAGCTTATGCGTCTCAGAGCACGACGTCTTCCTCTCGGCCTTCTTTAATAAGGACGTGTGAAGGACGTTTTCCTGAGTCTGACGTCATTTTAAAGCAGTTAAAAGCACAATCACTGCTCACTGCTGCTCATCTCACTCTGACTGGACTCGTGTTGTTGTCATGGTAACGTCTATACTAAGCGGCTCTCTATACATGCGCATAATTTTTAACTGTACTGAGCATGTAAACGAATTTTCCATTAGATTGTTGAGTAGCGTGAGAACACAAACACCTCAGTCTTCATCTGTAATCAGAATGTGTTCAATTGGATTAGTAAAAATCTTTGCATGTTGATGTAGCCAGTGTCTGACAACAAGCCCATTGTTAGCCCATGGATTTAGTCAGTA
Organism: Pygocentrus nattereri; assembly: GCF_015220715.1. Taxonomy (NCBI): domain Eukaryota; kingdom Metazoa; phylum Chordata; class Actinopteri; order Characiformes; family Serrasalmidae; genus Pygocentrus; species Pygocentrus nattereri. The sequence continues at coordinate 33,364,243 of NC_051232.1, read as the reverse complement.
TAGCTGAAAAGAACCCCCTGAAGAATATATGGAGTAGAATTAAATACAGGCCAACGACAGCTTTACACGAGATAGCTTATTTTGTTTGTGTCACTTTTTGTACTCCAGACGTCAAAAGAGCATGTGCGGATCTTGGGGGCGGGGTTTAAGTGAGGGCATACCCATAGATTTACACAGAGAGATGCCACTTTCGGTTCAGCCAGGTACATCAAAGGCATCACTATCATTAGGCGGTCAAGACCACTGCCAGGCAGCATTACAGAGTCCAAACTTACACTATTTTAAACTCGAGGTCAAATTGAGGTTAAACTGTTGCGATTGTGCAAATCCACCGTAATTCCAGCCAGAACCTTTTGCACTTCCATATGCATGAAGCTGAAGTGAGTAGCTTTGCTGACTTGTGACACTATTGTGTTACAACTCCATGGTGACTCGTCCTGATGCTTGGTATGTATTTTTAATATTCATAGTTTTATGACACCTTGTTAAGTCTTAATGTTAAGATCTTGATTGTGAGGCATTTGATCTGCTCTCTCTTTGCTTAAGAGGGATCCTTCCACTTCATGTAAACATCAGATAAATACATGCATCTGAATATTCAGTCACTTCTTACTGCTTTTATGATCGTCCTTATTTTAGCTCTGAACCTTTGCGTTAACCGCGGCGTTACAAGTTTACTTAAAATTCCCATTTCTAATCAGCAACATGCAGAAAATGTCTTTAGGATTAGGCGATTCTTATTACACGACTACTCTATCAAAACAAATTAGGTGCAAATGAGTAATAAGTCTGATTTATTCACCTCAATGCAGGTGTCTTTGCTTACAGGTGGATTTTGACCAATACAGCAGCCGAGAACTTCACACAACCTGGCACGTATGCATGTATATCCGTGGGCACACCTTCCTTAGCGGCAATCCACCACCAAAAGCTGATCAAGTTCTCCTCAGACGTGTATTCTTGTTACAAGATCAAGTCGGCCCTCTTGAGACTACCGGGTATCAGATTTGCATAATGGTAACTGGTGGCTGCTCTCATTCATTCATTTTTTACATGGCATTTTCTTCCTTCTAAGAAGGCAGGTAAAACCTTTATTGCAGGCATGTGTACAAATGTTACTCAGGAGCAGGAGTTGTTGCTGTTCACTGAATTGTATTAGAGCTCAGGGTTTTCACGTTTAGCATCACCACTGTATTGGTCACAATGGCAGCTCTATACTCTCAAAGCAGTACCAGTTACATTCTACATGGTGGCCTATTGCACAAAACGTTCACACCCACCTGATCCAAACGCCACGCTCGCAACACAGCTAATTACAATCCCATCAGTTAGAAAATAACATTAAAGTCTGCTGCCGTCATCAGACTCCGAGATGATGAACCTAACGCTATGTCTGGAACCGAACGCCAACAGAACAGAGTTATACAGAATGAGCACTGCGCGTTCTCTTCCTCCCAACGCGCAGGTTTGTTAAGGCAGCTCCTCGGGTCTGGCTGCTTACTTACCACTGCAAGCCTCACCCCAGTCCACCAGAGCCATGTCCGGGTTCCTCTGGGTTCCTCTACCGTTCTCATAGCTTTAACTCATTGGCGATCTTAGAGGCGATGTTCTTAAACGCGATCGACGTCCCCGATATCCTCTTGAAGCGCACGCCGTTGAGCGAGAGCCGGGGCAGCTTGCACACCTCCATCTCCCACTGGACCAGGTTGTCCTGGCGGGCGTCTCCGTGCACGCAGAACAGCAGGAAGCGCTCACGCTGCTCGTAGTCGCAGTTGTTGGCATCCAGAACCTTCCGGATCTCCCGCATCATGTCGCCTGGCTCCATGGACGAGGTGGTCTTCATGCTCCACGTGAAGCGAAGCGAACGCGGCTTGGAGTCCCGGCTCTCCTCCCTCGAGTCCCCTGACGTGCTCCTGTACGCAGAGAGGAGAGGGTCAGTGGGACAGGCTGGCTTTGGGTTCTAAAGAAGTGCATTCTAGATACTTTTTTGGAGCATCTATGTATTCTGAGATGCTTAATGAGATGAACTCACACTGATTACAAACCTGTATGTAACAGGAAAAAAATGTAATGAATTACAAGCTATAGAAACAGAATATGAGCCACTAATTAACACATACATTTAGATTTGCAGCCTGGCAAAGAAAGCTGGGCTGAAAATGAACCAAAGCGCCATGTACAACTAGGATCTACTCTCTACTAAAGAGTAAGGCGCAGAAGCTTGTCTAGAACCAGGGCCAACGCGCCAGTTCGGCAAGTTTTTTCCTTTTTCTTTTATTGTACTTTCTCAATGGAGACATTACATGCATGTGTTAATTTCTAATAATTTCCAATTATAGATCATTTCATACATCATCTAACTCTCCCCCCTTTTTATTCTTTAAAATGTACCCCCCCCTACACATGACTATACACATGAAAACTTAAGGGGTAAAAGTAAAAAAAAAAAACCTAGAAATTTTAACTTTTATAGACTTATAACCAAAATTTCACAAATTGAAGAAGCAATTTTTTGTCAACTTTTTTCCCCCAAATAAACAAATGCAGAAAACCACTAGATCTTTTCTTACAAACGTCTATAACCTAAGAATAGCTCTATTAGCTTGCACTGAAGGCCCTGTAGTTATTGTATAATAAGCCTTTATATGAAATAAACCTGGAATCTTAGAGCTTAACAGTGTTATGACCTCCGTGCAGAAAACAGTTATCATTATAATTAGTATGTGATTTTTGATGCCAGCTCAGCTGATATGACATGGTACCTGGGAAATGGACGGTACAAGGTAAGGCTCCATAACGCTCACGTGGTACTTAGTAACTGAACTTGAATCATTTATTAAAATTATTTTGCAGATGATCGTCTTTTGTCTGTGCTAATATTTGTGCCTCTGATACTTCCTCTGATACTCTGTTACCCTGTTCTTCAGTGGTCAGGACCCCCATGGACCCTCACAGAGCAGGTACTATTTGGGTGGTGGATCATTCTCAGCACTGCGGTAACACTGACGTGGTGTGGTGGTGTGTTAGTGTGTGTTGTGCTGGTCTGAGTGGATCAGACACAGCAGTGCTGCTGGAGTTTTTAAACACTGTGTCCACTCACTGTCCACTCTATTAGACACTCCTACCTCGTCGGTCCACCTTGTAGATGTAAAGTCAGAGACGACAGCTCATCTGCTGCTGCACAGTTTGTGTTGGTCATCCTCTAGTCCTTCATCAGTGGTCACAGGACGCTGCCCACAGGACGCTGCCCACAGGACGCTGTTGGCTGGATATTTTTGGTTCTCAGTCCAGCAGCACTGCTGTGTCTGATCCACTCAGACCAGCACAACACACACTAACACACCACCACCACGTCAGTGTTACTGCAGTGCTGAGAATGACCCACCACCCAAATAGTACCTGCTCTGTGAGGGTCCATGGGGGTCCTGACCACTGAAGAACAGGGTAACAGAGTATCAGAGAAACAGATGGACTACAGCAGAACAGAAAAGATGATATAAAATGATATAAGGCCATTAACTCTGTCAAACTGATGAGGCTGTAGGATTCAGACGAAAGCCCTCTGCAGAGACCAGCTCATACAGTCCCCCTTGGAACTATAAGGTTCTATCAATGTTCTAAGCAGCGCTTTGATTGAGTTTTTTGGAACAGGTCAAACGCAGAGAGAACCTTTTAATCCTGAGAACTCACCTTCTGCCTGGAGTTATAAGGTTCTATCTGGCAGGAACGAAAGTGGTTTAGACTTGTAATTTGTTTTAAAACATAAAATTAATGCTGAAATGCTTTCTATGACATATTTAGGACATTTATTCTTTATTTATTCTTCATGACATTTATTTCTCGTTTAAAACAAATAAGCTTACAAAGGTCAGTGTTAAATGTCTTGTCTACCACAGAGTCCGTTGCAGGTGGGCACCGGCAGGCTTTAACTAAATATTCCCTTCATCAGTAATTAAATTGATTAGATGTTATAATCAATAACCAAATGGGAAGTACTGCCTATCAGAGAACATCGTTTCCTTCACAAGGGGTCGGCCTTAGTCTGTCTGCATAGGAGATTCTAGACACTGGACGAGCTGCTGGGTTCACATGGAGGCCTGTGTGTGCCCACTGACCCAGTGAAGAGGGGCAAGTTGACCTTGAAAGGTAGAGCAGGCTGGTGAAAACCTGCTGAAACCAGTTTTTAGGAGTGAGCTCATCATGCGATGGCCAAATTGATGGATGAAGAGATGCACCTATTAGAGAATGAGCTAATATCATAACAGCAGGTCGGTTTAAAGGCAGTGAGAGGACTTGTTTTATATCAGACTCGAATGGAAGGAAGAAAAAGAAGAGATGGATGTTGATAATGCTTATGTTGTAATTAAGACCCCGTCAATTCAAATGATCAGTATTTAATCACCGGGTCCAAGTGCAGAAATGAAATCCAGTAAAAGTAAAAAAAAAAAAGGAGTATGGAGATTTATTGGGGCAATGGAGTGTGTGTGACAAAATAGGTGAGCCAGGTTGGAACCGCCGCTGTACTGACCGGTGGTCTGTGGTGTTACCGGTGCGCCACTGGGACGCACAGGCAACAATGGGTAAAGCACCTCAGGGAAGGGAAAAGAGAAAAGGCGGGAACGTCTCAAACGAAGGGTGAACAATGAACGCGAAATAAAAGAAAATGAGAAAACAAAAGTGACTCCTCGATATCTCAGAGGAAGAAGCCAGGCTTTAGGCATCACTCGTACAGGGCTTGGAGCAGTTTGTGGCCCAAGCCTTTATGTGGGTTTTAAATAGTTTTGGGACAATTTCTCCTTCTGGTCCCATTTCCTTTCTTACTTTTAGTTTTGGGGCAATTTCTTCTTCTTCTTTTCTTAAACACGACTAAGTACCGTACCGGTCACCCCTCTACAAAGGTGTGACAAATGCTGCCGTTTGCCGCAGCCTTAAGTAGTGGAGCCCACAGGTGTGTCGAGTTGACCCTAATTAGTCCATGGCTCCTTGCTGCCGTCGCCCTCTGCTGGCAGCAGGTGGGGCCAGCTGGAGCGTTACACCGTTTAAGGCTTAATATTTATCAAATTTAAGACAATTAGACTTTTTAAAGAGTTTCAGCAGCATGTTTTCATGTTTCAAAAAGTTTTATAAACTTTTCCCGCAGTCACTGTCCAGAGTGGCCGCATGGCAAAGAAGCAGAATGTGATTGGTCCTCTTGTGTATATTCAAAGTGCCGACTGGCTCACAGGGCGAACCTTACAGAACTAAGTAAGAGCTTGACTTCGGAGTCAGAATCGCTTTGTTTTCTAAACAATTAATCCAAAAATGAACACAACCTACAAAACACCTCACATAATGTCGAGAATAAGTCGCAGAATAAGAACATGTGAATTCATCCATCCATCCATCCATCCATTAGCTTCCGCTTCTCCGGGGTTCGGGTCGCGGGGATGTGAATTCAGTTTTGATAAAAAGGGACAGAACCTTTTAATTCCAAGAGGACGATAAATTACGATGCAGTAAAACAACGAATGAGTGGCTGAGATGAAGTAAACAGATCAGTTTGGCACTACACACACGTATGAGTCATAAACACAGGCCTGTACAAGTGAGGTGTTCCTGAAATCTCACCTTGGAGTCTCTGTCTTCCCACTGGCCTCCCCCTCACTCGGAACCCTCAAAAGCAACCAGAACACACAATTTAGCACCGCAACTTCACTGGCACACACACACACACACACACACACACACACACAGTGCTGAGCTGTCTGAGATCCACAGGGGTCATTCAGGACCATGCCTCCTGAGTCACACATAGCACAGTGCTCCAAGACAAATTCAAAACAGTGTGACGTGCTTCGAGAGCTGAGCTCTAAAACAAAAAAACGAGTCAGAGTCACAGTAAATGGGTAACTAGCACATTTAGGTGCCACCCAGAGGAGATCCGCTCGGACTGATATGCTGGTCTGGTCAGATCGATAACCGTGCAGGTTGGGCTGGGCCTTGGCTACATGCCGGGCAACGTCAGGTTCAGGTTGTGACAAAGGACCGGGACGTACAGGGAGTGAGAGAGACACGATTAAGGGGGTTTAAACGAAAAATTAAAAACAAAAAAGACAAATTTGGGAAATTTGGGCAGATTGTGTACAAACAGACATGGATCATTCTGAACTGATCGCCTACCTCCTGGAAGACCTGAAAGACAGTGTTCTACAACAGAAGAAAACAGGGGCAGTAAAGGGTTCTGCAAGAAGCTGGAACCCAGTTCAGCTAAACTTCAGGCCAAACTGGACTTTTGTGTTATAGCATGTTTGTTTATTATAGATTACATCCCTGTCTGTGTTTACATGCAAAGATTTTCTTCAATCTGATTTATAGATTAAGACTGAGGTGTTTGTTGTCACTCTGCTCAACAATCTGAAGAAAAATCTCTGTTTACATGCTCACTACAAGAAATCAGATCCAAAATTACACACATTCATAAAGAACCAATTAGTCTAGAGTCAGAGTGAGATGAGCAGCAGTGAGCAGTGACTGTGTTTTTAACTGCTTTAAAATGACGTCAGACTCAGGAAAACATCCTTCACAGGTGCCTTATTAAAGAAGGCCGAGAGGAAGTTCCATGTATTCTTGTATTTATAGGATAGAGACTGTATTCCGAATGCCATCAATCAGACTAGTCTATTCCTTTTGAGGCATTTACATGGACATATTCAATTCCGATTGAGCTTCGAGTCGGATCACTAACAGGTTATCAGACTACATGTAAACGAGGCTGTTGCTAAATAAGGGGGAAAAGGACTATGAACTGGGCATCAACTGACTCTGTACACTCCAGAATCCTGAAATATTGATTGATATATTGGGATAAATAAAAGACAAATCTTGTTATTCTTTGTTTTTAACATCTGGGAGGAAAGCACTTTTATTGCCAACATGATAATACATGTCACTTTCTCGGTACGACATACAGGTGTTACACCGTCTTCTCACGCTTTGTGCTGTGACGAGGCAAATGGTCAAGAAGCAATATGGAAAACGGATCTCGCCAGCCTGAATGTTGGGTGAATTTACCTTTAAAATCAAAAGCCAATTAATCACATCAGAAATAATAACTCATGCTGCTTTTACATTCTACTAATAACAATAATACTAATCAATAAAAATAATAATGACAATTCCAATAACAAGAATGTTTCATTCCTTCTCTCAGTTTTGGGGAAATTCATGTTTTAAAAATATTGTGTTTTTTCCCCCCATTTGTAGTGCCCACCCCTTCACTCCCAAAACCTTTTCACTCCCACTGTTGAGTACTGAGCTGAATTAGGGGTGGAGTTGTCTGAAACTAGGAAACATAAGAAGAATGTAAACTAACAGCAAGATCCATCACACAGTACCCAAGCAGGTGGTCCACTGACCTGCGCACAAACTTGGAGGTGATCTTGCTGATGATGCCTGTGGAGGTGCCCCTGCGGGCCGGGCCCAGAGCCCCCGTGTCGTGAGATAGCGTGGGTGAGGCGGGTGGCCCGTTGTAGGTAGCGCTCCGGCGGTCGCGCAGCTGGGCTCCGTGGAAAGTGCTCCTGCTGGTGGTTCCTCGGGGGAAGCGCGTGCGCTCCGGGGTGCTGATGCTGTGAGCCGAGGGTGAGGTAGACGGGGGTCTGGGGCTTGAGCTGGAAGAGAACCAAGAAGACATAGACCAGATATTAAGGCTCCAAAACATCAGGCCAACTGTCGAGTCATTGTTGAGTGTCTGTGCCAAGCTGTCACTCATGATGCCGCCAGTCAGCCCCAGTCAGCACCCGGTCAGCGTAATCAAGCCGCTGAATCAGTACTGATGCTCAGTCTCCAGATTAGTGTATGAAAGGAGAAACAAAAGCAAGCAAAGCAAGTAAACGGCACTCTCAGAGGTCGGCGCCCCAAATGTCCTTTCAATAAACATCAAATCACCTTATGATCCACAGCGTTTATGTCCATTTTACCGTCCTGGCTGTAAATATGTCTCAGTATGTGCTGATGTTCTAGTACAGGCTAGAACAGACGTACGTTCCTCTGCTTTAGGCTTTAGCTCAGAGCTTTCCTCACATCTCTAGTAGGAAACAAAAGAAGATTATTTTCTTATAAAATGTGTCTCAATGTTTTCTCACAAGGCTGAAGTTGCTTCTCATTCGCCAGCTTCTTGATCCAAACGAAGCATCCATCACTTAAACACACTCTAATGTATTTATTACTAATTTATGAAAAATTTTGTTGATAACAAAATTGTTTTACTGGTATTAAATTCCCTTCAGCATTTATGAAATTTCTGAAACATAAGCATTTTCATTCTTGCACAGAAACAAAGTGACTGGAGCGGAGTGGGGGAACACCAGGGCCCCCCCAGATGTTCAGAAACGGCCCTGATGAAATATAAAAAATTCACTTATTTTTTAAGCTCAACCAAGTTTATGTTGTATTGTTTAACATGAATCTGGCTTACTGGCTCATGATTTCTGAGGTTGTTCTTCAAGCAGGAAGAGTCACATAAGCTTTATAATAATTACTATCGCAGGTTTCGCTGCCCATGGTCAGATTTCAGCAGTCATACTTGGTTTTGTTGTGTGTCATTACTTCATAGGGCAGCAAAAAGGCAGACAGGCACTCTACATTCATTTTAATTAGGACAGAAAACGGCCAGCTCAGGGACGTCAAACTCAACCACTAAAGGGACCAGATTAAAAAATCTCATCAAATCTGTGAACTAGAGAAAAAAGGTTTTACTTCTTTTTTAACAAAGGTTGTACTAAAACCTGAACTGGTCACTGTTTATTCAAAATATGCAAAAACTTCAACAGAGGAATATAAATAGTTGTAGCAGATCTTGAAATATTACATGAATATTATATATATATATATATATATATATATATATATATATATATATATATTACATGAAATACTTATTCTCCAAGGTGAATTTTGTTTTTTCCATCTGAATTTGTGACCAAATCGTAAATTAAATTAAATAGATTACATTTTTTATTTTACATATATTAAATTTAATTATTCAGTAACTGCATGAAATAAATATAACTTTTCATTTATTTCTTTACTTTTGTAAAATGAACAGAACGTGTGTTTTATGATCTCCACACGTCACTATACGCTCACAATTCACTGCTGAAAGCCAAAAATCTGCGCCGCTCTTTGTGTTGTTCTCTAAAAGTGATGTTTCCAGAGCAGATCACTGAAGAGACGCCGTCTGTTTATAGTTTAGAGCCCAGATTTGGGGAAAAACGGCTCGACTTTCAGCAGAAAAACAAACAAAGTTCAGCTTCTTTTATTATAAGGGTTTAAAATGACGTCACCGTCTATTAGACTGGAGAGAAGAGCTACAGCCTCACACGACGCCCAGCTTCTGAATGGAGCTTATGGAGTATGAACGTTATGGAGAACAGGACCGAGTGCGGTTTGGATCCACCAGGGAGTTTAAGGGGCTACATGTCTTCAGGAGCTCAGTCTTTAAAACCTACCTATTGGCTTGCAGTAGACACCTGGCTTCCTTTCTTTGCTGCAACTTTGTTAAAACTTGGGCTCAAGCTGATGTTCTGCGTTTATAGATAGATAGACAGATACTTTATTGATCCCGAAGGAAATTTAGCAGCCAGTAGCAGTCGCACAACACAATACAGTAATGAGGGTGTAAACAACATAACAGGAAGAATAAATATAAATATAAAAAGATTCTCTCTACAGGCAGATACACAAATAGAAAAATACAACAATCAGTAATAAGATCTATAACCTGAGATGAAAGACGTAGTGCAGCAATGACTACGCGGAGCTGCGGGTAACGGCATATAATGACCACACTGAATGAATAAAGACCTGCAGACATCGGTACCAAAATAAAGTGTCTATTGTCCAGATGCAGAAAGCACAGAAAGAGCAATATGTGCAGCAAGGTGTCCAGATGTGCGGATGGATAGAGAAACATAAGATTAAGCCTGAGATGTAAGACCTACGACTCGTGATTTCACATGAGATTCAGAGTCAGTCCTCATCTCTCGTCATCCCTCATCCCTCTTCTCTGCTGGTCCCCCTGGAAAGAGCTGAAGAGCCTGATGGCTCTGGGGTCAAAGGATCTCTTGAATCTGTCGGTTGAGCAGCTCTGTGACAGCAACCTGCCACTAAACATGCTCCTCCTGTCCCTGATGATGGTACAGTGGCGTGGCTGGCGATCATCCTCCATGATGGAGAGCAGTTTGTGTGATGTCCTTGTCTCAGCCACCTGGACCACAGAGTCCAATTCCGCACCGACCACTGACCCCACTCGCCTGACCAGCTTGACTCTCTCGTCTCTCCTTTTTATGCTTCCTCCCCAGCACACCACAGCATAAAAAAGACAGCTGGCAACCATGGTCTGATAGAACATCTGCAGGAGCTTCCTACAGATGTTAAAGGACCTCAGCCTCCTCAGGAAGGATGTTGGCTGAACTGCAGCTGAAATGCATTTTAGTGACACGACTGGTCTGGAATTGTGTGGAATTCCGGTGTAACTGCTGTCCCATAGACTGCTGTTGGGGTAGGAGAGTCGGAGCACATTACGTTGCAGTGCATGCTGGGGACTGTAGTGCAGCGCATTATTAACAGAATATTAAAACCACTTTGTGGGCCGGATAGGATTGTGTGGCGGGCCGGATCTGGCCCACGGGCCTTGCGTTTGACACATGGGTTTTAGCAGCTTCCACGTTTGTGTAGGCTGGTCTGGGCTTGTGATAAAACCCTATTTCACAACTACTCTCTTAGACAAGTGCTGCATTATTTACACTTTTAATGGGGTGAAAATTATTAAAGGCACCACAATAAATAATGACATTCACGATGATGACATTACGCCACAATTACAATTTCATATGACACATTATTATCTATTACTTTTGACTACAAATTATTGCTAAGTAGATCATTTAAAACTCAGAAACAGAATGTGGACGCTTTTATTTGTAAGGCAGACGTGCAGCTCTCAAAACAGGTAGAAAGAAACGGCCTGTCTTAATATTTTAGTCTAACACATTAATTCAATAAATACTCATACCTGGATGTCCATGTTTCAATACTGCATACCTACAACAGGTGATTCTTCAAGGGATCTTTAGTAGAGAAAATGTAGATCTTTGAACACGACACTCACCGGCCACTTTATTAGGTACCCCTTGCTAGTAAAAGGCTGGACCCCCTTTTGCCTTCAGAACTGTCTTAATTGTTCTTGTCAGACTTTCAACAAGGTGTTGGAAACGTTCCTCAGAGATTCTGGTTGGTTATTTGAGTTCCTGTTGCCTTTCTATCATCTGGAACCAGTCTGCCCATTCTCCTCTGACCTCTCACATCAACAAGGCATTTTCGTCCACACAACTGACCGCTCACTGGATGTTTCCTCTTTTTCGGACCGTTCTCTGTGAACCCTAGAGATGGTTGTGCGTGAAAATCCCAGCAGATCAGCAGTTTCTGAAATACTCAGACCAGCCCGTCTGGCACCAACAACCACGCCACGTTCAAAGTCCCTTAAATCCCCTTTCTTCTCCGTTCTGATGCTCGGTCTGCACTTCAGCAAGTCGTCTTGACCACCTCTACAGGCCTAAATGCAGTGAGCTGCATACAACCAACTGAAACTGTACCTAATAAAGTGGCCGGTGAGTGTATAAGAAATGATTAAGAGGTTCCTGGCATCATGAAGTGGTTCTTCAGATTGATGGAGAACATGCTATATGTTTCTATATGTTTCTGTTACAATGTCAAGCCTGTAACCACAGAAGAACCCTTTTTGGTGCCATACAGAACCTTTTTCAAAGAGGTTCTAGACAGACACACATACAACACCATATCCGTCCGTCTGAAGAGCTCTTTAATCATGCAGTGGGTTCTGAAAGTGTTCATGGCTCAATGTAGAACTGTTTTCATTTCAAAAGAAACCCTAAAGAACAATTTTTAAGTTTGTCTTTTAAAATTCCAAATATCACAAAATTATACTGCATATTTTTTTCCTCAAACATGTAAGTTTGTTCATTTTTCACTCACAATATACGCAGATTAACTTGACGCTCTAGCACTCTTCTGTCATTCCTTCAGTTCCACCAAATCATATCATCGCATATTCCAGATCCTGAAGGCCTAACATTTCACCTGGAGCTTAAGAATATAAATGTAGTGTGCAGATTGAAGACGGGCCAATGCTGCAGGGTAACAGTACAAAATCACAGCCAACTAAGATGTTATGGAATGATGATGAATTACCGCTAAACAGAGGAGGACAAACAATGTACTTGAGTTAAAGTCGAGACCTCCAAGGTAAAATATTCCTCCAGTAAAAGTAGAAGTTCCTCCCTTTAGACCTCCACTGGAGTAAAAGTACTAAAGTATTTCTCTTCAAATGTACTTAAGTATAAAGTAAAAGTACTAAAAGAGTAATTCTGGCTCTGATGTCCTGTTATCATTTTTATAACCAGACTGGCTTCATGAACTCATTTCAGGTGAAAGTCCTCCAGCGTCTCTCTTGGTAAACCAGTCTTTTAATAGAAGGTCATTAATTAGTGACGCTGACGTCTATTAAAATGATCAGAAGCACAAAACACTGAAGGTAAACAGTTTCCATCAGGGAGAACCGAGTGGCTCTGAAATCACTTTTTACACACAAGCAAAGTTTCAGTTTCAGATTTATTTACAACTTAGTTCCAAGTTTAAGTTGAACTTAAGTTGAAAGGAAAAAGTCCAGAATGGAGAAACTTCAGTACAGATACACCAAAAATACTAAAGTACAGAAACCAATTACATTTACTCAGATACTCAGTTACTGTCCAGCACTGCCGCTAAACTACAAAAAGGCCTCAACTCAGTGGCCATCAACTTATCATCAAGACCTGCTTACAGGTGTTTACGGTGTTTCACAGCACTGTGGTTTGAGGTTTCCTTACAGATGACTGTGTTTTGCTCAACTACTGAAGCCAGATTTGTCCATAAAAAGAGGCAGATAAACGTCCAAGCATCTACACATTTTCACTCTAATGCACTGAGAACCTTGCTAAACCTTTTCAGAACAAGCTCGTTTTTCTATCATGTCCTGGTGCTGGATGGATATGATACCTGCTGCTGACCCAAACACCCTTAGCAGGGCTGTACATACATTGTTGAGCATGTAGCACTGGTGCTACGAACGCTGCAAGTGATGCATCACAAACGAACATACAAAAACCTACACAGTAATTCTTCTAGATAGTAATAAAGCTAAACAGTGAAACAAAGTTATTTTAGAAAGAAAAAACAAAACAGAAGCAGTAGTTTTAAATTTAAATGTTCTTTTTATGAAATATACGAATTCAGACTCGTCCCAAAGAAGGTAATTTAGCCCACAAGCCCTAGATTCTATCAGTCTAAAGAGGGACGCAGGTTAAGGAAGGCTGTAATCACAGCAGAGAGCAACCTTGTCGCTTAATGCTGTGACGGGGAGCGAGGAGGCGGACACATGTGAGGAGACAAGCCAGATTTATTATGGGCAAATCCAGGTTCAAATAGCCAATACGGAAAGCAGGAGAGACAGACATGACAAAAAAAAACACAGACATAAACATCCAAACACAGACAGAGATTCAAGCAAAGACCAGTCACCAGACAGGGGAAAACACAGGCTTTAAATACATGAGGGTAAACGAGGGACAGGTGGAAACACAGGTGGAGACAATCAGGGGTGGCCTCATGAAACAAGGGGTAGGACTAGAAAACCAAAACAAATGCACATGGAAGATCAAAACAAAGGGGCGCATGGAGTAGTGGGAGGAGCCAACCGTGACAAATGCAAAGATGTTTTTGCCTGACTAAAATTTTCAGTGGGCAAACAATAAAATACCCACTTACTTGTGATATTAAAGACCCTAACTGAGCAACTTTTTGTACATTTTGTACTTCGCAGGGCCTTTCTGCGTTCCCTTTTGGATTCTTTCTAGACCACTGGAACTACCTGATGGACTACAGAGACCATAAACACCTGAAGCTGCACATCACAGTTTGTATGACCACCACTAGGTGACTTGGGCAGTGTGTACACTTGTGCACATGGTTATGGGATCATTTTTGTAAGATTCATTTCCACAGTGCTGTTGTAAGGCAGCAAAGTCAAATGTACACAGTAGCTCTTTAAAAAGGACAGAGCTGACCAGCATCCAGAAGATGGAAAAGCTGCCACTGAGCTCCGACAAAGATGCGTACAAATAAATACAAGACAGTGTGAAGTTTTTTAGGCTTTTTTCCTCACCTTGGTTTGTATTCACTGTTGTCTTCTATAGGGGGCAGGGCTGTTTTTGAGGAGGCGCCGGAGGTGGACATAGACTTGATGTGTCGCGGTCTTGTGGACGCCAGGGCCGACGCAGTTCCAGAAGCCGATGTAGTGCTGCCGGAAACCTCAGTCAAACTGGAGAGGGAGAGAGGGCAAAGGCAGAGAGAAATAAATACCTTAAAACCTACATCAGGGTTTCCCCAGTGACGGTTCCAGTGACCCCATGCTCTACATGTTTTAGACCCTGACCCAGTCCACGAGTAGCTTGTTCATTAGTAAATGAGCTGAATCTGGCGCGCTGTATCTAATCTATGCATTGTGTGGGGTCACAGGACTGTGACTGAGATGAGGGGATACTAAGATGTAGCTCAGGTACTCAACAGACAGGAAAACACACTGAAAGCTACTTTACTAAAACTAGTAATAGAAACTTTTTATAGCTTTTTGTAAGAAGGAAATGTATTAAACATTAGATTCGCTGCATAAGAGGAGCAAGGAATATGTCCAGGTATTGAAGATATATTTTCTCTGAGGAAGATTCAGGAGCTTGGCACTTCACACTTCCATACCTTCCAAACTTCCATACCTTTTCCAAAACGTGCCCATACTTTCCTAGAACATCCAGAACAGCTCAAATAAACAGACATGTGTGTATCTAGGCTTTACAGCACTGAATCCAACTCCTGCCCTTTCCAGCATCAGCTTTATTGATGACTTCTATGATGTCAGTGCAGCCGTGCTAACCTGCTGTCTTTGCCGTTGGGTATGGCCGAGTAGCGGTCAGCCGAGCGCTCGCACACGTATGTGTTTCTTCTGGCCATGCCTCCATTTGTCTGCAAGAACAGGAGAAAGGGGTGAGGGAAGGCATAGAAGAGCACGGAAGCTTTGGACTGAGAGTCTGAACTTTGGGGATTTGTTCACTGCTGCCTAATAAGAGGTCCAGAGAGAGAATGAAAGGGGACATAAACAAAACTATCCTTGCAACAAAACTAACAAAACTATCCTTGCAAGTTCATATATATGTATATATATATATTACCTGCCACTGTAGCTTCTATGTGAGTATGTGAGACGCTGTGAAATGCAGTGTTGGGTGTTTTGCCATATTTCCCTTCTACTGAAGGCAAGCCATTCTACAGGCTGTCGCTGCTGTACCACACTCAGCAAACGTCCTGCTCCGCTCTAGTAAACACACCCACTCACCCAGCCTTCACACTTTTACCGTCACAGCTAAGGTTTCACATACAGACATATGTGACCGTCAGCTCAGTTCAAAACAGTGATGTAATGTCATGTATGACAAACATTACATTTGTGGGTTAGTGACTAATTCGGCAGACTCTACCATTGGCATTAAAAGCCTTTCTGTGGGTTCACTGGTCCTCACGAGAGAAAGCTGGACATTAGCTAAGCCACCAGGCTCCAATAACATTCAGCGACAGGCTCTGAGCTCAAACCTTTATAGTCAACATCCCAACTGTCACATCCAGAGTACAGGCTACGTTACTTGAAGCTTCAAATTTCATCTAGGAAGCTGCTAGGAAATGCAGACAGGCTTGATGCTAACATAACATTGCAAATCCCATTAGCAGGCTAGTAGAGATGAGCATTATTATTAGTATTATTATTATTATTAATGTTGGCTTGATGCTAACATAACATTGTAAATCCCATTAGCAGGCTAGTAGAAGTGAGCATTATTATTAGTGTTATTATTACTATTATTAATGTTGGCTTGATGCTAACATAACATTGTAAATCCCATTAGCAGGCTAGTAGAGATGAGCATTATTATTAGTATTATTATTAATGTTGGCTTGATGCTAACATAACATTGTAAATCCCATTAGCAGGCTAGTAGACATGAGCATTATTATTAGTGTTATTATTATTATTAATGTTGGCTTGATGCTAACATAACATTGCAAATCCCATTAGCAGGCTAGTAGAGATGAGCATTATTATTAGTATTATTATTATTATTAATGTTGGCTTGATGCTAACATAACATTGTAAATCCCATTAGCAGGCTAGTAGAGATGAGCATTATTATTAGTATTATTATTATTATTAATGTTGGCTTGATGCTAACATAACATTGTAAATCCCATTAGCAGGCTAGTAGACATGAGCATTATTATTAGTATTATTACTATTATTAATGTTGGCTTGATGCTAACATAACATTGTAAATCCCATTAGCAGGCTAGTAGACATGAGCATTATTATTAGTATTATTATTATTAATGTTGGCTTGATGCTAACATAACATTGTAAATCCCATTAGCAGGCTAGTAGACATGAGCATTATTATTAGTATTATTACTATTATTAATGTTGGCTTGATGCTAACATAACATTGTAAATCCCATTAGCAGGCTAGTAGAAGTGAGCATTATTATTAGTATTATTATTATTATTATTAATGTTGGCTTGATGCTAACATAACATTGTAAATCCCATTAGCAGGCTAGTAGAAGTGAGCATTATTATTAGTATTATTATTATTATTATTAATGTTGGCTTGATGCTAACATAACATTGTAAATCCCATTAGCAGGCTAGTAGAAGTGAGCATTATCAAACAGGCCACCAAAAGCCATTTGGAAAGTGATCTACATGATTTCTGTATTAAATATGTGTAACGACATGCTTGGAGCATCCACTGTTGAGCTCCTCACCGCTGCACACTAACCACACCCTCTACCCCACCCCCTCCACCGAAACGCCCAAGGAAAAGCAGTGTTCATTTGCATACAAAATCCTTTCGTTCAAAGAGATGTAACAGACAGAACGGCTGAATTAGAGGCGTTTCTGTTTTATATTCTTTACAGCCGCTCATTCAAAGAGCGCAGGGAACTCAGAAGACCCTGATCAGATCAGGAGAGGAGGAAGATCAAAGGAGGGAGGGAGAGAGAGGGAGAGAGGCTGAGAGGTGAGCACTAGACCAGAGCTGTCGCAGTAACTGCATCAATGCATCGCAGGGATTCTTACTCCGGCTGCAGCAGCTGCTTTCTTCCTGTCCTGCGCAGCCAGAGGAGACGCCGGCACGTCCGCCTTGGAGCCGGAGCCCAGCAGTTTGCGTGAACTGTCCCACTCTTCCTTCTGCTCACTCTCCACACAGCTGGCTGGGGTGCGCTTAGTGTAGGACACGGCCGGCGGGACGGAAGGACCCACTGGGAGACCACACACGGACAAACAGACACGTAGATCATATATATATATATATATATATATTAACGATATATTAAATTAAAACGATAATAATAACGATCATGAAAGTACTGATGGATTGAAGCAAAGGCCGGTTTCTTTTTTCAGAAATGACAAAGCGATAAAGCATGAATGAAAATGAAATATTCTCTTAATTAAATATTACAGTTAGAGATGGCACATCAGTATCAGTGGGGTTTGATATCATGGGATATGAGAGCTAAAGAAGAAGAAATCGGATTCAATCCTGTAACAAATCTGCCGTGAAACAGGACTCGCTCACTGTACATGGCGTGATGTTCATTGCCAGCAGTGAAGGGGTTAAGCAGTTCAGTACGATCGCCTATTTTTTTTATGCTCATCTAAGATTTAAGACTTTTTAGAAAGAATCTTAAGATTTTTATTGTTAAACTGCTTTTATATGTTAATTTTTGTTCTGTTCCAAGTAATTCTGGATTTTTAATCTCTTTTCTTAAGAAGAATCTTAAGATTTTTATTGTTAAACATGTTTTTATATGTTAATTTTTGTTCTGTTCCAAGTAATTCTGGATTTTTAATCTCTTTTCTTAAGAAGAATCTTAAGATTTTTATTGTTAAACATGTTTTTATATGTTAATTTTTGTTTTGTCTTAAGTAATTCTGGATTTTTAATCTCTTAAGAAGAATCTTAAGATTTTTATTGTTAAACATGTTTTTATATGTTAATTTTTGTTTTGTCTTAAGTAATTCTGGATTTTTAATCTCTTAAGAAGAATCTTAAGATTTTTATTGTTAAACATGTTTTTATATGTTAATTTTTGTTTTGTCTTAAGTAATTCTGGATTTTTAATCTCTTAAGAAGAATCTTAAGATTTTTATTGTTAAACATGTTTTTATATGTTAATTTTTGTTTTGTCTTAAGTAATTCTGGATTTTTAATCTCTTAAGAAGAATCTTAAGATTTTTATTGTTAAACATGTTTTTATATGTTCATTTTTGTTTTGTTCCAAGTAATTCTGGATTTTTAATCTCTTTTCTTAAGAATCTTAAGAGTTTTCTTTTTTAGACCTGTTTTACGAATCGTTTTGCTTTGTTCTACAGACTGGATCTTTTATGAAGAATCTTTTTTTATTTTTATTTTTTCCTTTTAGATGTATTTTACAGAATTTGTTTTGTTCTAAGCACTTCTGTTTCTCTGTTTCAGAAGAATCTTAGAAGTGTTTTTATACATTCTCTTTTGTTTATTTAAAGCACCTTGAGTTGTCATAAATGTGTTGTGTTATGTAAAAAAATATTATCATTTTACTATTATACTATTATTATTATAATTTTCATCTTCAATTAGCTGATTTTAAAGTGTACTACAAACCTTTATTCCAAAAAAGTCAGGACAGTATGTGAAATACAAATAAAAGCAGAAAGTAGTGATTTGTAAATCCACGTCGACCTGCATTTAAACAAAATCAGAGCAAGGACTTACAACACGTCCAAAAACAGTTAGAACGGGCAATTTAATTCTGGGAATGTTATGGAATCAGGCCATGTAATTACGTTTGGGTGTAAAAGGAGCATCCAGGAAGGGCAGAGTCCTTCGAGAGCAAAGACGAGTTAACAAACAATCCAACAGTTTAAAAGCAACATTCCTCAACAAGCAACCGCAAGGATTTTAGGTATTTCACCCTCAGAAATTTCAGGCAATCCAGACAAATCTCTGTGTGTAAAACCAAAACTTCACCCACTCAGACAGCACTGCGTTTAACACTGGCCTGCTTCTGTGATGGAGATCACTTCATGGGCTGGAAATTCATTCACACACTGCTGACTATAAACCCTGCATTCACCACTGTATCCACAAACGCAAGACTGTAGTATGCACAGCAGAAGCTGGACGTCATATGTCAAAGGTCCTGAACAGCTGCCAACTTCACTGGACTTCTTCAGCTCATTTGAAATGAACTGATGCACAGAGGAAGGGTGCATTGTGCTCGGATGAGTCAACTTTTCAGATTATGGGAATAATGGACCTTGTGTTCTCCAGGCGAAAGAAGAAAAGGACTATACAGATTGTTACCAGTGTAAAGTTCAAAAGCTAACCACTGTCATGGTACAGAGGGGTGTATCACTCACGTCAACATGACAATGACAAGTCACTTTCTGCATGTATTACAACATCAAGGCCATATAATCTGAAGCTACGTTCACATTACAAGCCTCATTGCTCAGACCTGATCCCTCTGACTCGATGGTTCACATTCGTTTAGGTAAGTGAATCAGATCTGACCCTCATGAGCTCCTCCTACTCAGTAACGTCACGTGACTGAATCGCTGCATCATCAGCACAAACTAACGAGCAGAACGAGCTTCGCTGAGAAGATCATTAACTCTGATCAGCTCTCAGCTTCATTATTAGAGCCAGACGGAGGAGAAAAAGGTGAGATGAGCTGCTTTTCCACCGGTTACAGGCTTTGAAGGCTGTTCAGCGCTGTTGCCATGGTAATGCGGAATGATGGAGAAAAAGCTCATTAATTCCGATCTGAGGGTCACATTAAGGTCACATGGCCATGAATCGGATACGTATCTGATCTAGGACCACGTATGAAAGAGGCTCAGGTCGGATTTGAAAACTCCAGATTTGACGCTTGAAGCTCCAGAATGTAACTGCTGCACCATTTAAGGTGGAACGGGAAAATCTGAACAAGAATCTGGAGAATCTCAGACTTCAGCTTCACATCACTGAAGAATTAGGGGGGGTGATAATAAATAACTGCCCCCCCCTTTGAAGGCGTCTGATCCCTAAATGTAACTAAAGCCCAGCAGTGAGGAGCTGAACTTTCCCCTCCTCTGCTGTCCCTGCAGACGGGCAGGGTCGCCTACAGAGCGGCGCTAGTAGCTGTTAATGAAGTGATGCTCTTTTATTAGAGGGTCTCATTTTGTAGGGTAGAATTCAGCCACTACTCCTTGTAACTCAGTTCTAATGGGCAAGGAGACGCTGGAAAATTAGGGGTGTGGGTAAAAATCAAATACACTGAAAAAATGATGAAAAATTCTGCTTTCAAAAGTGGATCAACTGATGTTTTCAGTGCACAAACTATTATTAACAGCTGTTTAAGGAAATGTGATGTAACCCACTGGTAAACATGCTTCGGTATCACATTTGCAATGATTGTATATTAAAAAAAAGAAAAAAGACATCAAATAATGTGGTTTGTACCATGTTTTTCTGAATAGAGGTCAAACAGAATTTACTGATCACTGATTTCTGTTTTTATTAGCATTTCTGTTCCAGCTTTTTTGTAATTGAGGTATTAGACTAATAATATTAGACTGGTTTCACGCTCAAGGTATGGATATGCGTGTTGGAAAAGAAAACATGGTTTTGTGCCATCTCTAATTATAATACGTAAAAGCCAAGCCAAGCAGGGACACAATAAAGCCATTTCCTCCTCATGCTGCAAGGTAAGCCCTTAGCGGCTGACGTTCTCTAAAGGGCTGCCAGGCTGTCGGCCAGCAGGGGGCACCAGACACACTGTGACCACACACAGAGAGCTGGAGAGAGAACCGGGGTTTTGTTACTTTACTTGGTTGCATGTCATCCCCACCATGATCACTGAACCGCCGCTGCTGCTTCTGAGTGGCCGATATGCTGCGCTGAACCTTGGAGTGAGCGGGCGACTGGCTGGAGCTGTTGTTGATGTCACTGGTAGGGCGGGGCCTGGGACACAGATTGCTGTTGGACGATGATTCGCTGCCTTCAAACTGACAAGAAGAAGACAGCAACAAGGAAAAGCAAATTAGTGTTCGGATAAAAGATATTTTTGACAAATAATTAAGCTGGGATTTTCAAGTCTCTTGCTGTGAGAGTGGTAACACTTCAGGATTTGTGGTGTAATGAAGGCGCAGAGGCAGATAAGCTCAGTGAATAAGTGAAAAGGGCTGCAGGGCGCCACCTGGCAGCAGTGCCCTTGGCAGGGATTCACTACAACAGCATATGGAATCTGCTAGATAACACCTGATTACTACGGAACGCTACAGCAACAACATATGTTGATTGGAACGACGGCAGACCTGCCAATCTTGTTATGTATATGTATTGCATATTGCACTGCCGCTTTGTTTATACATCTATACACACTGCTCTGCCGCTTTGTTTATACATCTATACACACTGCTCTGCCACTTTGTTTATACATCTATACATACTGCGCTGCCGCTTTGTTTATACATCTATACACACTGCTCTGCCGCTTTGTTTATACATCTATACATACTGCGCTGCCGCTTTGTTTATACATCTATACACACTGCTCTGCCGCTTTGTTTATACATCTATACATACTGCGCTGCCGCTCTGTTTATACATCTATACACACTGCACTGCCGCTCTGTTTATACATCTATATATACTGCTCTGCCGCTTTGTTTATACATCTATACACACTGCTCTGCCACTTTGTTTATACATCTATACACACTGCTCTGCCGCTTTGTTTATACATCTATACATACTGCGCTGCCGCTTTGTTTATACATCTATACATACTGCTCTGCCGCTTTGTTTATACATCTATACATACTGCTCTGCCGCTTTGTTTATACATCTATACATACTGCGCTGCCGCTTTGTTTATACATCTATACATACTGCTCTGCCGCTTTGTTTATACATCTATACACACTGCTCTGCCGCTTTGTTTATACATCTATACACACTGCACTGCCGCTTTGTTTATACATCTATACATACTGCACTGCCGCTTTGTTTATACATCTATACACACTGCTCTGCCGCTTTGTTTACACATCTATACATACTGCTCTGCCGCTTTGTTTATACATCTATACATACTGCTCTGCCGCTTTGTTTATACATCTATACATACTGCTCTGCCGCTTTGTTTACACATCTATACACACTGCTCTGCCGCTTTGTTTATACATCTATACATACTGCTCTGCCGCTTTGTTTATACATCTATACATACTGCTCTGCCGCTTTGTTTATACATCTATACACACTGCTCTGCCGCTTTGTTTATACATCTATACACACTGCACTGCCGCTTTGTTTATACATCTATACATACTGCTCTGCCGCTTTGTTTATACATCTATACACACTGCTCTGCCGCTTTGTTTATACATCTATACACAC
Source organism: Pygocentrus nattereri (assembly GCF_015220715.1). Classification (NCBI taxonomy): domain Eukaryota; kingdom Metazoa; phylum Chordata; class Actinopteri; order Characiformes; family Serrasalmidae; genus Pygocentrus; species Pygocentrus nattereri. The sequence continues at coordinate 33,341,621 of NC_051232.1, read as the reverse complement.
TGCTCTGCCGCTTTGTTTATACATCTATACATACTGCGCTGCCGCTTTGTTTATACATCTATACATACTGCTCTGCCGCTTTGTTTATACATCTATACATACTGCTCTGCCGCTTTGTTTATACATCTATACATACTGCGCTGCCGCTTTGTTTATACATCTATACATACTGCTCTGCCGCTTTGTTTATACATCTATACATACTGCTCTGCCGCTTTGTTTATACATCTATACATACTGCGCTGCCGCTTTGTTTATACATCTATACATACTGCACTGCCGCTTTGTTTATACATCTATACATACTGCGCTGCCGCTTTGTTTATACATCTATACATACTGCTCTTCCGCTTTGTTTATACATCTATACATACTGCACTGCCGCTTTGTTTATACATCTATACATACTGCACTGCCGCTTTGTTTATACATCTATACATACCGCTCTGCCGCTTTGTTTACACATCTATACATACTGCTCTGCCGCTTTGTTTATACATCTATACATACTGCACTGCCGCTTTGTTTACACATCTATACATACTGCACTGCCGCTTTGTTTATACATCTATACATACCGCACTGCCGCTTTGTTTACACATCTATACATACCGCACTGCCGCTTTGTTTACACATCTATACATACCGCACTGCCGCTTTGTTTACACATCTATACATACTGCACTGCCGCTTTGTTTATACATCTATACATACTGCGCTGCCGCTTTGTTTATACATCTATACACACTGCTCTGCCGCTTTGTTTATACATCTATACATACTGCGCTGCCGCTTTGTTTATACATCTATACATACTGCACTGCCGCTTTGTTTACACATCTATACATACTGCTCTGCCGCTTTGTTTATACATCTATACATACTGCACTGCCGCTTTGTTTATACATCTATACATACTGCACTGCCGCTTTGTTTACACATCTATACATACTGCGCTGCCGCTTTGTTTATACATCTATACATACTGCGCTGCCGCTTTGTTTACACATCTATACATACCGCACTGCCGCTTTGTTTACACATCTATACATACTGCACTGCCGCTTTGTTTACACATCTATACATACTGCACTGCCGCTTTGTTTACACATCTATACATACTGCACTGCCGCTTTGTTTATACAGCTATACATACCGCTGTGCCGCTTTGTTTACACATCTATACATACCGCTCTGCCGCTTTGTTTACACATCTATACATACTGCACTGCCGCTTTGTTTATACATCTATACATACTGCACTGCCGCTTTGTTTTACATCTATACATACTGCTCTGCCGCTTTGTTTACACATCTATACATACTGCTCTGCCGCTTTGTTTATACATCTATACATACTGCACTGCCGCTTTGTTTATACATCTATACATACTGCTCTGCCGCTTTGTTTACACATCTATACATACTGCTCTGCCGCTTTGTTTATACATCTATACATACTGCTCTGCCGCTTTGTTTATACATCTATACATACTGCACTGCCGCTTTGTTTATACATCTATACATACTGCTCTGCCGCTTTGTTTATACATCTATACATACTGCTCTGCCGCTTTGTTTACACATCTATACATATTGTATGTTGCACTTTGCACAGATCAAAAGATCTCTCTATTCTTTTAATAAATCAGTTAATCCATTGATAGCTCTTTCCACGGATTACTAAATCTGTCCATCCATCAAATAGCAGATCAATCCATGCATGCATTCAGTAATAAATCCCTCCATCACTCCCTTTCTGCCTGTGCCTCATCCAATAAAGCATCATGTTATAAATCCTAAGCTACAATGCTTCGCCTCCGTCACGGTGGTCCGACTGGACTTAACTGGAAAAATCAATAGCATACTTCAGCACGCTACTGCCATCATTCCTGCAGCATCAGCTTGCTCGGGGTGAGAGATAGCACGGAAAGCTCAGCCCGGCCGGTCCGCTCTGCTGTGGAGCAGCTTACTGAAGCTATCTAAATTATATAATAACTTATATAATAAGGCTCAATGACCCGCTCTTTACTTGACCTGGAGATCATTAGCAACTTTAAGGGCAGTTTCTGTTCCTACTTAGCCATGTTAGCATGTCAACGTTCCCTTTAATGTAAATGTTTAGGTATGATGCATTATGGGAATCTAGCCTCTGACTGGCATAGAAATGGCTTAGCAGTGAACAAGATGTACAGTGCTGTGTAGAAATTGGAGACCACCTTTCCGTTATATAACATCCAGCCGAGACTGCCAACTGCAAGTTTTTCAGCATCAGGAAAAAAACAGAAAACAGTTTATAGCTTAAAATGGACGCCTGAAAACCTAATAATCTGGGGAATTTAGATATTAGATTATAATCTTCTGAATTCAGATATTAGATTATAATCTGATGAATTCAGCTATTAGATTATAATCTGGGGAATTCAGATATTAGATTATAATCTGCTGAATTCAGATATTAGATTATAATGTGCTGTATTCAGATATTCTGGGGAATTCAGATAGTAGATTATAAACTGCTGAATTCAGCTATTAGATTATAATCTGCTGAATTCAGATATTAGATTATAATCTGTTGAATTCAGATATTAGATTATAATCTGCTGTATTCAGATATTAGATTATAATCTGCTGTATTCAGATATTAGATTATAATCTGGGGAATTCAGATATTATATTATAATCTGCTGAATTCAGATATTAGATTATAATCTGCTGTATTCAGATATTAGATTATAATCTGCTGAATTCAGCTATTAGATTATAATCTGGTGAATTCAGTTAATAGTTCAGAATCTGCTGAATTCAGCTATTAGATTATTATCTGATGAATTAGGGCCAGGGTGAGGGTTAGGATTAGGTTGTGTATTGAGGTTAAGGTTAGGATTAGGCCCAGGGTGAGGGTTAGGATTAGGTTGTGTATTGAGGTTAAGGTTAGGATTAGGCCCAGGGTGAGGGTTAGGATTAGGTTGTGTATTGAGGTTAAGGTTAGGATTAGGCCCAGGGTGAGGGTTAGGATTAGGTTTTGGATTGAGGTTAAGGTTAGGATTAGCCCAGGGTGAGGGTTAGGATTAGGTTGTGTATTGAGGTTAAGGTTAGGATTAGGCCCAGGGTGAGGGTTAGGATTAGGTTTTGGATTGAGGTTAAGGTTAGGATTAGGCCCAGGGTGAGGGTTAGGATTAGTTTGTGTATTGAGGTTAAGGTTAGGATTAGGCCCAGGGTGAGGGTTAGGATTAGGTTGTGTATTGAGGTTAAGGTTAGGATTAGGCCCAGGGTGAGGGTTAGGATTAGGTTTTGGATTGAGGTTAAGGTTAGGATTAGCCCAGGGTGAGGGTTAGGATTAGGTTCTAAGTGGTCTTCTCACAGTGGAAGGATGGACAGAAACACCCGTGGATCTTCTCTCTCTCAGAGATCAAAGTTTTCAGTGCTGTTTATCTGATGGGGGCAGTATTGGGGTCGACCAGCTCTTCCAGGTGGTTGTTAGGAGGACAATTTTCTCATTTTTCTCACTTGTTTTCAGTTTAACACTCTGCTTCTTTATGCAAGTGGATTATTTTAAATCTCATCTCAGAAATACTTCCTAAAAAAATCTGAATGGAAATCAATTAAATCAGCAGTGGCCTCTGATTTCTGCAAATCACTGTTTATCGCCACAATAATCTCTGAAGCTATTATTAACACAGTAGCACACATTTCCTCTCGCACACTAACCTCCGGGGTTTTTCTGCCCAATAGGAGGTACGTAGCCATGACCTCATCGTATTTCTGTCCCACAAGGGCCTCCGTGATCTCATCCTTCGGGAATCCCATCGTCACCATCAGATCTGAGGAACACACCACAGAGAGATGAGCTCTGAAAAGACGACGCCACTTTCAGCACCGCAATCAAATCAAGGGTTCCATATAGCACCAAAAAGGGTTCTTCTAGAACAACAGGTCTGTACAGAAGCACTAACAGCACTTTTTCCATCAATCCGAGGAACGATGCAAAGAACTCCTAACCATGCAAAGGGTTCTTTGAGCATTCACGGTTCTACACAGTACCATTTTCTTTTGTAGGAGTGTAGAAAACAGACTGAACTGAGCGAGTATGATTCAGCCATCAGCTCCCTACCAAGTTTTATTTACTGTTTACCACATGAATGGATGAAGTATGTCCTGTAGACTCTGTAAAACTGGTCTCAAGTCAACAGAAAGGAAGGTTCTAGCCAACAACTAACGATAGACATGACGTCAAGCAGCCCAACAGATTGCAGTGTTTGTCCCCACCACAAGATGGCGATGACGAGCCATACACAATGTGCCATTACTGAACCAGGGACTGCGCTCCTCAAACGAGCCGGATTTAATACAACACAAATCGAGCCGAATTCTGCAATTCAACAAACGTGCAGCAACAAAAACGTTCCCAATGCACTTGAGAAACAACAAACATGACCCACAGATTTGGAATATACTCTGGTGCTGAGGCAAGGAGCTGAAAGATGAATGAATTTAACAATGAATGCACTGGGATATTATAAATAATAGCCAAGGGCTTTCATCACAAATAAACACACATTAAGAAGATTTTCTAGACACGTCAGTTAATTACATATTCAAAAATTCAATCATTACTACAAAACTAATAATATACAGGCTTGATTTGTGATTTGATTTTCCCTCTGAAACTATATACTGTCACGTAATATATACCTGCTGTATTCGTCAGTGCTGTAAAATATTATGACGTAGTTCTGTTTCTGAGCCTTTTTGCTTTGGCCGGTTGCACTACAGCCCTACCAGATGTTTCTTCATATGCTCTGCAGGAGGATAACAGTGTTTTATGACCGACAGAAGAAGCCAAATTGCTTAAACAAATGTTGAAAATGAAGATGCGCTGTAAATTTGAATAACATACACTATATGTCCAAAAGTTTGCCGACACCCCTTCTTATTAGTGAACTCGGCTGCATCGACTTACCGCTGACGCATTGACCATAGAACAGGATGCCCTGGAGCATTGGGCTGTGGAGCAGTGGAGCAGTGGAACTGCATTCTCTGGAGTGATGGAGCTCCATCCAATTTCTTTGGGACGACTTCGGGTGGCGTTTGTCATCCAGAACTAACCATCCAACATTAATACCCGATATGCATTAGAGCTTCCGCTGCTAAATGGACTCAAATCCTCACAATGTTCCAACATCTAGTGTCAAGCCTTCCCCAAAGACCAGAGACCCTTATTAGTCCCACACTGAGGAAACTTCACCTCCCGTGCAGTGAGCAGCCCTAGCCACAGCACCCGGGGAGCAGTCATGAAACCTCAGTCATGTACTGTTGGCACTGGGAATCAAACCAGTGACCTTCTGGTCACAGGCCCGGTTCCCCAACCTCCAGCCCATTTACTGCAAAAGTGGGGAACAAACACCTTTTTGTAGTACTCTTGTTTTCAGAAGAAACATTGGTTGAACTTTTGGCCACATAGTGTATTTTACCCAATGACCACTGACCAAATGACCAAAGCGCACTTCTCTGAGACACAGCCTTTTCTTCTAAATGTATTTCAGTGAGGTTTAAGCCAAATAAATGACTGCATAAATGACTTCTCTGACTCTGATTCCCTGAGCTGCTCTTTGTGTGGCGTCTTGTTAAAGTAACGTTCTCAAAACTGATCTGTTAAGTGAATGTTAGATGTATCACCAGCGTAACTGCAACTACACTCTCAAAAAAGACGGTTCTTTAAGGGTTCTTTATGAAAAAAAGATCTATAAAAAAGTTAAAGTTAAAGTTCTACATAGAGCCATTAATACTGAAAAATACTAAAAGGTTCTTTGCATTATGAAAGGGTTTGTTGTATTGAAGCAAAATGTGCAGATATACTACAGATGGTCCTACATAGTATCCAACCTGACACTGTAACAACAGAAGAACCCTTTTGGGTGTTATTTAGAACCATTTTAAAAAGGTTCTACAGCCCATTCTCCACCAGTCTGAAAAACCCTTTCATGATGCAAAAAACTCCTTTAAACATGCAGAAGTTTTCTAAATAGAACCATTTTCTGTACTAAAGAACCCTTGAAGAACCCTTGAAGACGTCTTTCTTATCCTACCATCAAAGAACAACTCGTGTGGAAAACACTGAATATTCATTAGAATGAAAAAAAATTGACGACACCGTTTGCATCATTTTTCTAACACATAAAGTAAGCACTGACCGATCCTCTTGTTGTCCTTAAAATCAGGTTCTGGTTCTGTATAAGGCTGCAGCTCCTCCTCCTCATGGCCCACGTTCATCCATCTATCCTTCATGACTTGCTAACAAAACAGATCAGCCATAAAGTCAAACACATGCTGGTGTCAACATGAGATCTAGAAAAATAACACGTGAATCCATCACAGCATGAAGATTTGGTGGAAAGAAAACCCAAGGATTTTACCTCTAAACTGCCACGTTTGATGGGGTTCAGCACCAAGAGCCTCTTGAGCAGGTTCTCACAGTCTGTGGACATGTAGAAGGGGATGCGGTACTTTCCTCTCAACACCCTCTCTCTCAGCTCCTGAAAGGATGTGATCAGTACAGCGTAAAGAACCGAATTACACACATTCTCCACACCCAAGCTTTCCAAGTCTATACTATGCATTTAAATGGTAATGTTGTACCAGAATACACTATGGACAAAAGTACTGGGACACCTACACCTCCTGTCCTAATCCATACACATTAATATGGAGTTGGTCCCCCTTTGCAGCTGAAACAGCTTCCACTCTTCTGGGAAGCTTCCTACAAGATTTTGCGTCTGTTTGTGGGAATTGTTGCCCATTGATCCAGAAGATCATTTGTGAGGTCAGACAATGATGTTCGACAAGAGGATCCGACTCACAATCTCTGTTCTAGTTGAGGATGGGGTTGAGGTCAGAGCTCTGTGAAGGCCAGCCAAGTTCATCCACACCAAACCCATCCAGCCATGACTTTATGGAACTTGACTAGTGCACTGGGGCTCAGTTGTGCTGGAACAGAAGACGTTCTTCCTCAAAATGAAGTTGAAATTTTCCAAAATGTCTTGGTGCTGAAGCATTAAGATTTCCCTTCACTGGAACTAAGGGTTCTAGACCAACCTCTGAAAACAACCCCATATCATCATCCCCCCTCCACCAAACTTCACAATTGGCACAGTGCAGTCAGGCAGATAACGTTCTCCTGGCATTCGTCGAACCCAGACTCGTCCATCAGACTGACAGATAGAGAAGCTGATTCTTCACTCCACAGAATACGTTTCCACTGCTCCAGAGTCCAGTGGTGGCGCTTTACTCCACTCCATCTGACGCTTAGTATTGCGCTTGGTGATGTAAGACTTGCATCCAGCTGCTCAGCCATCATGAAGCTCCTGGCTCAATTTTTGCACTGATGTTGATGCCAGAGAAGGTTTGAACTCTGCAGTTATTAGTGTGTTGGCGACTTTTATGCTCTATGCTTCTCAGAACTCTGTGACCGCTCTGTAACTTTACACGGTCGCTGTAGCTTTACGGAGTTGCTGTGGTTCCTAAACGCTTCCACTTTTCGATAATACCACTCACGGTTGATAATGGAATGTCTAGGAGGAAAGAAATTTTGAGAACTGACCTGCAATGGTGTCAGAACCACGCTTGAATTCAGTGAGCTCTTTAGAACGACCCATTCTTTCACAGTGTGTAAAGGCAGACTGCATGGCTAGGTGCTTGATTTTATACACCTGTGGCAATGAGACTGAATGAAACACCTGAATTCAATGATCAAGAGATGTGTCCCAATACTTTTGTCCATATAGTGTAACTATATTTTAGACACGGTGAAGCCTGGTTCCTATCACCACCCTTGTGAATGCAGAAATCTGGCTTGGTTAGTTTTTCCACAAAGAATCATTTTACATTAAAACGACCTTCTTTAGCCTAACTGTTCGTCACAAATGCAATGTATCCAGAGGGTCACCTTCAGGTTCTGTCCGTCAAAAGGTAGCGATCCACTGACGAGGGTGTACAGGATGACCCCTAAACTCCACACGTCCACCTCAGGCCCGTCGTACTTCTTGCCCTGGAACAGCTCAGGGGCGGCGTACGGAGGGCTGCCGCAGAATGTGTCCAGCTTGCTGCCCTCGGTGAACTCATTACTGAAGCCAAAGTCGGCGATCTTGATGTTCATGTCAGCATCTAGTAACAAGTTCTCAGCCTTGTTTGGGGAGAGGTGAAGAAGAGAATGAAGAGGGGAGAGGAGCGGGTACTTAAGCCGGACTTTGAACTGACCTATTAACAGCTACTGAATAAATATTAATGATGGTACAAATTATTGAACCAATGTACAGCCAGGCTTGCATAAAAAATACCTAGAGTAGCGGATCACACCTGTCTAGAATGACTTATTCTGAACAGCGTCTGAAAAGGTGTAGACACTCTATATACAGGCGTACATCAACGTATATAAACCTCTAAGTCTAGTAGCTTTTGATACTAAACTCAACCAGCAAACTTACCTTGAGGTCCCTATGTACAATTTTCTTCTGATGGCAGTACTGCACTGCAGACACAATCTGAAAAACAGCAGATACCTGCATGTAACGTTCTGAAGACTATCTCAGGGACATGTTTCAGCACTTTTATAACCTTATAAAACTTCTCCAGCTTTGACTTGCCACTTGGTTATACGTCACACTGGCCACTCGCAGTACAAGGGGAGGAGGAGACGGTGAGGAGTGGACAGCCATAGTGCGCCAATCAGCTAGCCATGCAAACTTTGCACCACAAAACATTCGTTAATAATTGGTGTAGAGCAGATGTTTTCACTGTCAACCTTAATCAGTTCCAGAGTTTAAACTTTGTTTGAGTTAAATTAGATACCCAAGGTAAAATATTCCTCCAGTAAAAGTAGAAGTTCCTCCTTTAGACCTCCACTGGAGTAAAAGTACTAAAGTATTTCCCTTCAAATGTACTTAAGTATAAAGTAAAAGTACTAAAAGAGGAATTCTGGCTCTGATGTCCTGTTATCATTTTTATAACCAGACTGGCTTCATGAACTCATTTCAGGTGAAAGTCCTCCAGCGTCTCTCTTGGTAAACCAGTCTTTTAATAGAACGTCATTAATTAGTGACGCTGACGTCTATTAAAATGATCAGAAGCACAAAACACTGAAGGTAAACAGTTTCCATCAGGGAGAACCGAGTGGCTCTGAAATCACTTTTTACACACAAGCAAAGTTTCAGTTTCAGATTTATTTACAACTTAGTTCCAAGTTTAAGTTGAATAAAAACTGGCTTTAAACTCAGGATCACAGATGAGCTCCTTTACTATGTTGATCTGTAGGCGTCTGTTCATAAACATAAACCAGCCCAAACTCATTTACTATAAAATGAACTGGTGTTTGTAGAAATTCAGAAAAAAGCCGCGTCAGTCTCGACTGCATATGTGGACATATTTCTATATTGAGCTCTATTTACACAAAGTTAGGTTAGTTCATCATTTATGTTGAACAGACTCTCCCAAAGTTTTACGCTGCTGCGCTGACGTTGAACCGCGTGCTGCACTGGGTCGGTATGACCAACAGGTCAAAACCAGCTCTAAACAAAGTGACCGCTGGGCCCTGATTGGTGCTCTGGCTTTGCGCTTCTTTCGTTTTGACATGTTACGTTTTTATACACACAGAAACCAAAAGGAACGACAGATTTCTCAAAATGTAGGAGGAAAAAGTCGGATATTAGACTCTGAAATGTGGATGTAATGTAGTTCGCTATGATCCATTTAAACCCAACGCATAACTGATATATAATCATCGTTGATGGGGCCCTATAAGGAGGCGTTTTAAAGTGATCTTGATGAAACTACCAAAACTACCATGTCACCCCTGAAACGAAGAGCTTTAGTCAGCAGGCGGAGCCTTATTTTAGCACGCCCCAGTATTTTAGAGCCGGAAGTGAGGCTGCATCCCTGTCCCTTGTGGCCACATGGTGAGCAGTCAGAGCCCATTGCTTTGAAGCAAATGTGTCCCGAAGTCTGGAAATCAGGGTGGAACTTTAGTAACTGTCACGACTGAAACACATGATCTGCAGTAAAATAAACTGTTTCTGTGTTTTAATGAAAGATATGACGATTTTATGTGCGTCTAGCTACTCATCGCTGTGTTTGCTGGTCATGTACTGGGTAGGGTTTCTGAGTTCTACTCAAACCAACCTACAATTCTCACGACCGAAACAGTCAGCACTGCAACATAAGGCTGGGTGGAGTTATGATTGTTTTGAAAGCGCCATAATGGAACGTTCAATCATTTTGTTAAATAAATGAAATAATAATTAAGGTACAGAGTCACTCACGGCATAAGGATTTCAGTCTGAAGGCCAAATCAGTTCAAAAAATGTGTTTTCATTTTAGACTTTAAACCAGTTTGGTAGAATCATCCATATACAACAATGACAAAGGTCTCAAAATGATTTTCATCCTTTATTTAAAACGGCAATAAGCCTAGGACGTCTGTCTGTCTGTCTGAGGAAACAGTGGCCTGTATTCAAAACCTGGAAAAGGGTGGGCTGCGCGGGAAAGGTGAGGCAGGACGAGCTAAAGTCACAGAGAGCAGCTGCTGGTCTACGCAGTGCAGCAGAAGTGCAGCATTAGAGTGTGAGGGAGGCGACGTGCGGTGGACACACACACACACACACACACACACACACACACACACACACACACACACGCCACCACCTCTCTGATTCACTGTCCTTATTAAAGCTAATCAGGCCGAGACGCTGCCTGTCAGCAGCAGGTTCACACGCGGCTCACGCTGACACGCCGGTTACGCGCTGACTCACGTTTCCTCTGAGTCACAGCAGACAGAGCAGCCGTGGAGCACCAGGAGAAGCAGTTACAGCAGCTGAAGCTGACGGATGATGTAAATGACCATTTAGAAGATCTTTAACTTGTAAATTTACCTCTGCACCACTAGGTGTCAGTCTAAAGCAGGGGTCTCAAACTCAAATCACCTGGGGGCCACTTGCCAGGTGGCCTTTTCCAAAGGGGTGGCTGAAGAAAAAAAAAAGTCCCGTATTTCATTTGAACTGTATGAATTTGGTGGAGGGATTCACAGAATCTCCTGTGGGCCATCAGCCAGGTGGTCTTTTCCCCAGGTGATCTGAGGGGCTGCAGCTAGGTGCTGTGTACACATCACAATCGTTATCTGTATTGTCCCTGTCAAACTAAAATAATAATTAATACTGCAAACTAAAATATGAGAAAATTATATATTTTATTTCTCATACGAGCTGTAACTACATTACAGGGGCAGTCGTGGGCTGGAGGTCAGGGATCCAGCCTCGAGACCGGAAGGTCGCCGGTTCAATCCCCAGAGCCGACAGTCCATGACTGAGGTGTCCTTGAGCAAGACACCTAACCCCCAACTGCTCCCCGGGCGCTGCGGACTGGGCTGCCCACCGCTCTGGGCAAGTGTGCTCACTGCCCCCTAGTGTGTGTGTTCACTAGTGTGTATGTGGTGTTTCACTTCACGGATGGGTTAAATGCGGAGGTGAAATTTCCCCGTTGTGGGACTAATAAGGGTCAATTAATTAATTACATATACAGTGATTGGTGCACAACTTAGTGTGTAGTAAAAATCCCACCATAACCACAAACCACCACTGCTATTATTATAATAATTATTTTTATTATAAATATATATAGTAGATATACACTCTCAAAAAAGACGGTTCTTCAAGGGTTCCTTAGCAAAGAAAATGGTTCCATATAGAACCATGAACCCCTCTGCACGATTAAATACGGTAATTTTCTTCAGATTGATGGAGAATGTGCTGCAGATGGTTCTATGTAGGGCCTTTTCTGAAAACCCTCAAAAAGGTTCTTCTATTGATACGATGTCAAGCTTTTGGGTGCTATACAGAACCATTTTGATTGATAGAAAATGTGCGTAGATGGTTCTATATACAACCTAGAGTTCTATACAGTTCTATATAAGCTTGACCTTATAACAACAGACATACAAAAAGGTTCTATATAGAACCATCTACAGCACATTCTCCATCATTCTGAAGAACCTTTTCACAATGCAAGAATGCAAAGGGTTCTTTAAGTGTTTATAGCTCTACATAGAACCATTTTCTTTAATAAGGAACTACTGAAGAACCATCATTTCAAGAGTGTAGTAAAATAAGTTGAATCAAGCATTTAACTGTAAGGAGTTTGTGAGTTCGCTGCAGAAAACAAACAAACAAACAAACAAAACAAAACAAAACAAAACAAAACAAAACCAGGATTTGCAGGAGGGACTGAAGGATAAACTGTACATCTATGATGAGCCATATGAAGCTGCCTGGTGGGCTGGATGTGGTTTGTGCGCTGGTAGTTTGAGACCCCCAGTCTAAGGAGCTAAGGTGTGGTGACCTAACTGTAGGTTGGTGATGCTTTACCTGCCGAAACTTTGCTCGGGCTTCCTTCTCTTTCATCCTGCCGTGAGCCACCAAGTAATCAAACACCTCACCTACAAAGAAGAGATGGTTTTATATGAGCGTCAAATTAAAAGCATGAGAAAAATTTAACACCACCACATTTGTGACCTGCAAATGTGACCGCGGCTGCCGGATCAAAACCTCCTATCTCCAAAATTGTAACTTTACAGGAGAAGGTGAAAACACAGTCTACTTTTAATGGAAGTCAATGGAACCAGACATCTTTCCAAGTCATTTTAGGTCATTTCTTTTGGTCCAATCATCACAGAATTTACATACAACATACGGCACTATGCGTATTTCCAAACCATGTCAAAACCTGAAAAACGGCAGAAATGGAGATACCAGGTTTTCTTCCGACAGCAGCGAAACCAAAGGGCGTTTTTCATCAGAACACCTAAAAACCTGCACTTCCACGGTGTTTCCAAAAAAGACCAGAACCACACACGGAACATCTGGGATCTGGATCTGAGCAGAGCTCTGACAGTGTTTCATCTACACTCAAAAAACGTGGTGTTTTCAAAGGTTCTTTAGTAAAGAAATGGGTCTATATGGAACCACGAGCACTCATATACAGAGTTCTATGAAGAACCATTTTGAAAATGGCTCTATAAAGCACCCAAAAGGGTTCTTCTAATGTTATGGTATCAAGCTTGTAACAACAGAATAACCCTTTTCAAAAATGTTCCATACAGAACCTTGAATCACTGCATGATTAAAGGGTTCTTTGCCTCGTGAAAAGGTTCTTCGGACTGATGTTGAATGTGCTGTAGATGGTTCTATATAGAACCGTTTTGAAACTGGTTCTATATAACACCCAAAAGGGTTTTTCTATTGTTACGGTGTCAAGCTTGGTACAGCAGAAGAACCCTTTTATGTGCTATTAAGAACCCTTTTCAAAAACGAATATCGAACCGTGAGCACTCAAAGAGAGAATTCTTCAGATTGATGGAGAATGTGCTGTATATGGTTCTATATAAAAACACAAGGGTTCTTCTGTTGTTACAGCGTCAAGCTTTTCAAAAAGCTTCTATACAGAACTGTCTATAGCACATTCATGCTCACTGTCCATCAATCTGCAGAACCCTTCAATGATGCAAAGAGCATCTGAATCACGCAAAGGGTTCTGAGTGTTTATATCTCTATATAGAACCATTTTCTTTACTAAAGAACCATGTTTTAAGAGTGTAGAGGTTCAAGTTATACACTCACCGGCCACTTTATTAGGTACCTAATTTAGTTGCTAGTAAAAGGTTGGACCCCCTTTTCCCTTCAGAACGGTCTGAATTCTTCGTGGCAGACTTTCAACAAGGTGTTGGAAACGTTCCTCAGAGATTCTGGTTGGTTATTTGAGTTCCTGCTGCCTTTCTATCATCTGGAACCAGTCTGCCCGTTCTCCTCTGACCTCTCACATCAACAAGGCATTTTCGTCCACACAACTGACCGCTCACTGGATGTTTCCTCTTTTTCTGACCGTTCTCTGTGAACCCTAGAGATGGTTGTGTGTGAAAATCCCAGCAGATCAGGAGTTTCTGAAATACTCAGACCAGCCCGTCTGGCACCAACAACCACGCCACGTTCAAAGTCCCTTAAATCCCCTTTCTTCCCCGTTCTGATGCTCGGTCTGCACTTCAGCAAGTCGTCTTGACCACCTCTACACGCCTAAATGCAGTGAGTTGCATACAAATGCATACAAGCAACTGAGCAACTGGCCTAATAAAGTGGCCGGTGAGCGTACATTGTTAAAATAAATAGTTCCGGTCTTAGTTTTAATGGTTAATTCTATGTCGTGTCCTGTCGTTTGCAGGGCTGTCAGACTTATGAAAGACATCATTTAAGACAGTAACTGAACGAACTCACCTCCGCTGGCATATTCCATCACTAAATACAGCGTCTTCTCCGTCTCTATTACTTCAAACAACTTAACTGCAAGTGAAAAAAAGACGACATGATTACAAACAGCACCGCACTGAGAACGTGCTGGAGCACAGAACACTCACTGGAAGCTAATCACTTCACGAAATGTTAATATAATCAGATTAAGACAACAGCACCACAACAATTCATTAATTAATTAATTGGGTAATTAAGAGCAGTGACGGGCATTTTGGGCAAACAAACTGCCGACTTGTCATTTCCTTTGGTCCATTCATCATACAATTTGCACACAATGTAAAGAACAACAGGCATTTTTAAACCATGGCAAAAACGACCAAAAACGGAGATACGAGGTTTTCTTCTGACAACAGCACCATTAACATTGTATTACAACGTTTTTTACTAGACCTCAACTTCAGGCTTTTAAAAGATAAAATCCAATAAACAGGCACATACCGATATTGGGATGATTTAAGATCTTCATTATTCGGACTTCTCTAAAGAGCTGTTGAAGGAAACAATGAAAAATTACTGCTGTGGTCACTCCTGGCTGAAATGAAAGGTTATCAATAAGGGATGGAAACAACATCTCATGGTAATGTTCCCTCAAGCGTGTTCATGTTCAAAAACAAAGTTTCACAACTCATTTCAGACCGCGCCGCTGATTTTCACTGACTGTTCATTAATCAACTCAAAATGATGAGTCAAGCACAAGTCAGGCCCGTGAGACAGTCCTACTGAGCCTGCACCCTGAGATGCACTACAGTCCCCAGCATGCAGTGCAACATAGGCTTCGTTCACACAGCCGGTAAAAGTAGCCCAAATCTGATCTTCTCTCCAAATCTGATTTTTTCTGGTTGGCTGTCCACGTTATACTTTAAACGTGATTTATACGCGACATCAGTCTGAACAGATCAGCTCCTAAACTGACCCTCACGCGCAAACAGAGCGTCACGCTGCGTCTCAGCTCATCCAGAGGTAAACAATCACAACCGCCAACCAACGCCAGTCAAGATCAGCTTCATCTTCACCAGCATCACAGGAGCCACCATGAAGCTTCACTGACTGACAGCTGGGATCATCACCCAGAACGTGACTGAACCATAAAAAGGGCGTGGTCACTTCTTTGATTCGTGTCCTTGAATTCTTTAAAAACTTCGCTTTCAGACTTTTAACTGTTCTTTGACGCTCCAGCCGCGTTCTTCTGCAGCCGCGTTCTCCTGCAGCCTCATTCTCCTGCAGCCGCGTTCTCCTGCAGCCGCGTTCTCCTGCAGCCTCGTTCTCCTGCAGCCTCGTTCTCCTGCAGCCGCGTTCTCCTGCAGCCGCGTTCTCCTGCAGCCGCGTTCTCCTGCAGCCGCGTTCTCCTGCAGCCTCGTTCTCCTGCAGCCGCGTTCTCCTGCAGCCTCGTTCTCCTGCAGCCGCGTTCTCCTGCAGCCTCGTTCTCCTGCAGCCGCGTTCTCCTGCAGCCGCGTTCTCCTGCAGCCTCGTTCTCCTGCAGCCTCGTTCTCCTGCAGCCGCGTTCTCCTGCAGCCTCGTTCTCCTGCAGCCTCGTTCTCCTGCAGCCGCGTTCTCCTGCAGCCGCGTTCTCCTGCAGCCGCGTTCTCCTGCAGCCTCGTTCTCCTGCAGCCGCGTTATCCTGCAGCCTCGTTCTCCTGCAGCCGCGTTCTCCTGCAGCCGCGTTCTCCTGCAGCCGCGTTCGGACATTTCTTTCAAAACCTCTTCAAACACGGAGCGGCTGCGATGAGTCTCTTCTGATTTTTGTACAGAAACATCAGCCTAAATGTTTCTGAGTCTCAGCAGCGAGAAATTATGACGAATGTCGCATTTGATTGACGTAAAAGCCGCAAGAATTCCGGCTGTTCGGAATTCTGGCTGTTCAGACCGAGTCGCATCGCTGCAGATCGGATTCGGTTCGGATTTCGGTCTCACATATGAAAGCGTCTCAAATCGGAACTGAAGACGTCAGATTCAGGGTGTTTATCTGTCCGGCTCCGAGAAACGTCCTTCACATGCACTTATAAAGGAAGACATCGTGCTCTGAGACACATAATCGGATTCAGGCGTTTACACGGATATTATTCTTCTATTTAACGGATCATTTAGAGGTTTAGCCTCCTCGTTCAATCGGATAGAAACCGTAATCTGAATGGCCTCAATCGGACTACTCTATTCCGATTGAGGTGTTTACATGGACGTATCCTATTCCGATAGTTTTTTATTTAGAATCATTTTGGAATAAGTATTAATGCCCATTTTGCTGCTGCAGGTTTGAGTTCAGGTCAAAACGTTGAGTAAAAATGAAATACTAACACCGGCCCAGAGATTTGCTGAGTTTGCCACCAGAAATGACAGAATAAAAAAATAAAAAATACACAGAAAATCTCATTTCAGCATCCAGATCACAGCTCAGTAACTCATAAACCACAGCACAAACGCCCACATAGACACGCATGCATGAACACTTCTAATATCAGATATTACACCGAATACTCAAATATTCCGTTAGGATAAGAAATGCCTGCTTTTTTGTGATTGTGAAGTTCTACTAATTTATTTTGCTTTGTATTTGTGAGTTTTAATGAAATGTATTTTCAGTACAACAAGATAAAAAAACCTCATTAATAAATAAATATTTTTATAGAAAGGTACATCAAATGCCAATCCCACACAATCTGGTAACACAAGCAGTTGCTGGTGTTGTTAGAACGGTCAGTGATGGGCGATGCAGCGAGTGACCACAGTTCATTTTTCTTTGGACTGCACCGGGCGAGGTATCGGCTCAAATTAGAACCCTTATTAACAATCGTACGCCTATCACGGAGAATCCAGTGGGTTTTGTCACTTAACATGGCCAAGAACCACCTCCTTCAACAGCCAGAGGCCATTAAACACACACACACACACACACACACACACACACACACACATTCACTCAGCACCGCAGTAAAACTGACATGGTGGTGGTGTGTCAGTGTGTGTTGTGCTGGTCTGAGTGGATCAGACACAGCCGTGCTGCTGGAGCTTTTAAACACTGTGTCCACTCACTGTCCACTCTATTAGACCCTCCTTCCTTATTGGTCCACCTTGTAGATGTAAAGCTCATCTTCTGCTGCACAGCTTGCAGATTGTGTTGGTCATCCTCTAGCCCTTGTTCTCTTCAAAGCAAAGTCAGGGGTCAAATAAGTCTCAGTCTGAAAACACAGTGACTTGCATTGACCCCCAGCTTGGCAGCACTGCATGACGGGGGGTGGGGGGCTGTGGGGGTGAGGAGAAAAGGTGTGTGTGGGGGGGTTAATAATAAATTTGGTTAAATAGTCTTCGCAGCCTTACATCAAACTATGCTCTTAGAACTTTTGCTTGCTTATGCCATCAGCATCCCTACGAAAGATGCAGAGAACGCTGCCTCTTCGAGCGAGCAGGGAGCTGACTCAGAGGCTGGCCCAAAACGAGCTTGGCCCAAAACGGAAGCCAACATTAGGTGAGCCACAGTGTGGAGATCCAAGACCGGTAGGCTCAGCTCATCAGCAGAACGGGATTAGTGACAAAACATGTGGGGATCAGGCCTCAGTGGAGCAGCAGGATCCTATGGGATGCGGGCTCTAATTCCTGCGGTACGCAGATAAGGAGTGGAATTACACATTCTCTGACAGAGACCTGCAGACTCCGCCACTGCAGCTGAACACACACACACACACACACACACACACACACACACACACACACACACACACAACTGCAATGACGTCACTGCACAGCTTGTCCTAAAAATGTCATCCACAAACAATTTGGTCAGGACAAAATCTCAGCAACTGACCGAGTAGTAACAGGGTTCATTCGCTTTGGCCATTTTCAAATATCCTCCGGCTTCAGGCCAGTGTGTTTTCTCTTATTTCCCATATCTGGCACCGGATTTCTGGCTTCACTGCTCTGCATGAACGCAAATAGACATGAAAGATATCTAAAAGAACTCTCCTTACTTTGGAAGAGAAAAACGTTACCTGGACAAAGTCGATAAAACAGGCTGTGATCCTTGTACGGTTTCCCCCTGAACACCTGGTCCCACTTAAACGGAAGGAAAAGCTACCAAAAGTGTGTTTTCCTGATATATTGATCTCATACTCAGCCCCTCTCCCTATTCAGGAGACTCATAGCACTTAAAAGCACAGAAGCCCACAGGCTCTTTACAGGGTGGTGGGGGGGTTAAGGATCCCATGGTGCTGCATAAAGAGGAGAAAACACACTGTGATCACAGGAGGTAAACGGCATCGGCTCATTAAGCTTTAGAGAACTTTAGCTGATGTTAACAGCCGAGAGATGAACAGTCGTCCCCCTAACGGAGCTGCAGACCACCGGTACTGCTTTACTCTCTGAATGGAGAAACGCAGACGTTAAATATCAGACTGAATGTCGCGGGACGGAGAACGACGTCGTGTTTCCACAGACGTGATTCCGTAAGCTCTGCTGGTTCTCCGCACTACGTAACTGCGGTTTCCCTGGTGAAAGTATCGGATATTACTAGCTGATTAATCCCTTCTGGAGCTGAACGAGCGAGAAACACTGAACTACACAGTGCAGTGCAGTCGTTTCCGGCTTCTGCCGCGTCTTGCAGGCGAATCATTCACAAAGCACAGCGGATTAAAGGCATCATGTCACCAATTTCTGTTTATTTGCTTCGTTTTCTTCCTTTTGTTTAACGTAATCGAGAAGGATTTAATCAAATGTAAATGTTCCAAGAGTCAAGGTTACGCTAACGATCAAAAATGCTCTGATCTTTTCAAGCAGCTTACAAACCTTCTTAAACAAAACTGCTTAAGAAGAATCTAAAATATGGTCAATCAGAGCGCATCACCGTGTTCAGACACCAGCTGGCAGACTGGGTTTCTCTGTACGGTCGTAGTGGTTTTAGGGGTGAACCGCAGTATATCTGGCGCTCGCTGGGTAAAAGCATTGACTGCAGTATGAACCTCCTTTTTAGGGACGTTTAAACTGAAATCTGTGTTTTTGTGTCTTGTTTGATCTACAGCATCATCAGTTCGCTGTGCTGTGTGAGTGACACTGACTCAGGTTAGCCAGGTGCTAAAAGCAGCCAGTCTGGGAAACCAGGGTTCTCCCACTCTCCAGTGCCTCACAGCTTCCTCAGTTTACTTTCATTTAAATCAGTGCTGAAATTTGCATGAACCCACTTCTTTCTGTCACTTCTGTTGCTTGTGAATGCACTAATGACTACAATATGACTGAGTGCTGTAACAGGGCTGTAGCTGAGAGGAGCAGACGTGACTGAACGCTGCTAAACTGGTTAGGATGTACGGAAAGAGGTGAGTTCACTGTAGGACACAGTTACGCCACCGATCTCGTCACAGGAGAAGAGTTCGCCGGTCGCTCCACTCAGGCAGGGAACATATACCTCTGTATGACTTGCTAGAATGTATTTGGCAACTCATTTGACTCGTCCACCCCTCCCTCTCTAATCATGTTGAAAAACTCCGAAGGGCGCCCTCTCTTGGCGCACTTCACAGTAGCATCACTTTCCTGGCAGTAGGAAATACAACAAGTGTGAGACTCGTCTATTATATCTGTAAGATTGCGAAAATGGAAAAATTGTCCGTTGTGGTGTGAAAAAAAACCCAACCTGAGTCCAAAAGGAGTTCTGCAAGTTTCCTGGGAAAAAACGCTGGACAGTTTTTATGATGATGAAGGAGAGCCTTCAGGGCCCCATCACCCCAGTAAACCTGAGCGTGGACTCGCTGGTTCGCTCTTTCTCCCGTCTCCCAAGACAAAGTGTTCCCGCTCATCTCTCCAAGTCCCAACTCTCTGTGCTCCTGCCCGAACTGCCTGCTAAGGTTCTACCAAAAGAATGTATAACAACCCTGCGCATCTGAAGTGACCTTCACCCCATCAGCATTCGCCAGAGAGACGAGCGCTCACTGTCAGGACCTGCAGAGATGAACGACCCGACTGCACACTCAGGAAACACACACTGTAATACACCTGAGAACAGTGTAATGTCTGATTCTTATACCACATAAAGCTAAAGATGAAGTATAATCAATTGAGATGAAAGGTGGGTGCCTGTGTGTGCGTATGTGTGTGTGTGTGTGTGTTGTGATGCGCAGACTTAATGGAGCCTAAAGTTCTACATAACATCTTCCCGTTGCCTTGATAGAAACAGCCTTGAACATCGTAAAGAGCCTCCAGGCACAAAAACCTCTCATCTAACTAACAAGTTCTTTTTTTTAATAACTGGCACCATAATATTCTGTATATATATATATATATACTGCGAATTTCCCTGCTGTGGGACTAATAAAGGATTATCTTATCTTATTTATATATATATATATATATATATATACACACACACACACACACACACACACACATATATATATATATATATATCCATCCATTTTCCAAGCCGCTTCTCCGTCAGGGTCGCGGGGGGTGCTGGAGCCTATCCCAGCAGTCACTGGGTGGAAGATATATATATATATATATATATATATATATATAACTATAACATTTTAAACGATACTCCTGTTAATCACTGTATTTACAGATATTATATATTGGTAATTCTTTAATACCATTGAAAAAAATATAGTTTGGTGGTCAAGACCCCCAGATCGCTTACATATCGAACATTTATTGCAAGTTATATGGCGATAAATATAAATATCGCTATCGTTTTATCGCCCAGCCCTGTAACAGTCATTTCGAATTTGTGGACGCGCCGCGGAGCAACTCGTCCACCACACACAAACACAAACAAAGCTACAGGGTACAAGTCTATGAATAACCCTCTGAGTCATGTGAATGACAGGCTGTTTACAAGGCGCGCACACACACACACACACACACACACACACACACACACACACACACACACACACACACCCAGCGTCACACTCTTTTTTTCTGAAGATTCACATTTAGAAATCACTGCAAGTGGCAGGCCAGTTATTAGAGCCCTTCAAATTAACAACAGCACCTCGAGTAAAAACATAAAAACACACAGAACCGATTTTTAATCCTCTCTTTTAGCAAATTCCTTATTTAATGTGCAAGAATCTATTCACTGCGGTGTAGAATTTAATGTGATGATTATTTATGGGATGCCCGGTCGTACAATGTGACGTCCAGTTATTCGGACTCTAAAGCTGCATGTGATGTCACTGACCCCCGTACACTTCCACTGGTATCCTTCTATCTTCAGGCTATTGATTAGACACAATTTACAATTAGACAGCGCAAGTCCGTTCAAACACGGCTCCGTCCGCATGGTGAACACGCACAATGGGTGTAAAGCAAAAAGAGGTCGACCCTGATAAACACACACAGCGGGCGCGCAAATCTCCCTGTCTCTCTCTCTCTTATACACACACGCTGGAGTCCAGGCTGCACCAGTGACCTACATACAGCTACCCAGGAGCACCGAGTCATCAGATTCCTCTTAATTAATGAAATGTCACTAAACATTTAAAACTACCTTCAGAGGGTGTTTCTGTCCTGGCTCAGCAGGTGCGGTCATTAGACGCAGGGCTTTCATGATGATGAACACACAGACCGGGAGAGAGAGACAGGCAGAGAGTGCATGTGTCTCTCTGGGGGGCCACAAACTCTGAGGGCCACAAAGTCACAAATATTCAAAGTGTGAAAAACACTCACTGGCCACTTTATTAGGGTGTTCAGTTGATTGTTAACACAAACAGCTGATCAGCCAATCACGCAGCCGCAGCTCACTGCATTTAGGAGTGTAGAGGTGGTCAAGACGACTTGCTGAAGTGCAGACCGAGCATCAGAACGGGGAAGAAAGGGGGTTTAAGGGGCTTTTCCAGCTCTTCAAGGGTTCTTTAGTAAAGAAAATGTTTCTATACAGAATCACAAACACTCAAGGAACCCTTTGCATGATTAAAGGGTTCTTTGCATCAAGAAAGGGGTCTTGAGATGGATGCAGAATGTGGTGTAGATGGTTTAATATAGAACCTTTTGGAAGAACCCCAAAGGGTTCTTCTGTTTTTATCATTTCAAGCTTGTTACAGCAGAATAACCCTCTTAGGTTCTTTAAGGGCTTTTTGGTAAAGAAAATGGTTTTATATGGAACCATGGACACTCAAAGTACACATTGCATGATTAAAGGGTTCTTTGAATGATGAAAGGGTTCTTGAGACTGATGGAGAATGTGGTGCAGATGATTCTATTCAGAACTATTTTGAAAAAGGGATCTGTATGGAACCAAAAAGGGTTCATCTATTGTCACGATGTCAAGCATCCCTTTTAGGTTCTTCATGGGTACTTCACCAAAGAAAATGCTTCCACATAGAACCATGAACATTCAAAGAAGCCTTTCAATGATAAAAAGGTTCTCTGCATTAAGTGTCCTTTAGATGGACAATGAGCTGTAGATTCTGTAGGTTCTATATAGAGCTTTTTTGAAAAGGGTTCTATATAGCACCCAAAAGGGTTTTTCTATTGTTACGACATCAAGCTTATTACAATAGAAGAACCATTTTGGGTTCTTCAAGGAAAGTTACAGAAAAGAAAATGGCTTTGTATGGAGCCACGGACTCTCAAAGAACCCTTTGCATGATTAAAGGGTTCTTTGCATGATGAAAGGTTTCTTGAGACTGATGAATGTGGTGTACATGGTTCAGTACAGAACCCTTTTGAAAAAGGGTTCTATACAGCACCCAAAAGGGTTAGTCTATTGTCACGAAGCCAAGATTGTTACAATAGAAGAACCCCTTTTCAAAAAGGGTCTACATAGAACATTCAGGGTTCTAGAAAGTTTAGCCCTTTCTTGTTTATATCTTGATGCGTCTTGTTTCGAGGGGAACTCCAGAGGCGGGAAGAAGGGAACAACTTTGTTTGCAGCATTTTTATTAGTTAGCAGGTCACAGATTTATCCACTGCTCTCCCACGAGAACCGTCCACTGCGGTCTACTGGTGTCGTCCAGTACTGACATTAGCTAATTTGCATATATTGTTCCCGTCTGCTGTGTGTTTTGCCCGTAAATGAAAGGGTAGGAAATGGTGTGAGACAGATTCCCACCATGGTGGTAGCTGGAAATAACTTTTATTAAGAGAGACATCAAAGGAACTTGTCATTTCAAAAGGTCTATTTGAAGAAAGGAATACAGCCACAGCAACAGCACACGAGTAGACGAGCCTCAGGGTAGTCTCACAGACGGACCTGGGCGTTTAAAAACTAGAGGTTAACCTTAAAACCACTAAAAAAAGGACAATTAAATTGTGAATCAACTCTCTCTCGAACTAGAAGTAGCACTGTAAGCTCTGGCGGTTTCCTGTTGAATATGCAGTGGAAAATCATGATAATACCATAATAACCACAAGCGAAAGCACTAGATTCTCTAGCCAGGTCTCTGTGAGCTACAGCATCGTCTTCCTCTGTGACGAAGAAACTACTTCCATTTAGTCATTACTTTTCTCAATGAGCAGAGCAGTGGGGAAAGTAACTTTACAGTCATGTAGATGCATTCGCTTGGCAGACACTCTAACCCAGAGCCGAAATCCCACCCTAGCAAAGGCACCCAAGGCCTGTGACTGTGGCTGTTGCTGTCTGGTGGGCTAATG
Organism: Pygocentrus nattereri; assembly: GCF_015220715.1. Taxonomy (NCBI): domain Eukaryota; kingdom Metazoa; phylum Chordata; class Actinopteri; order Characiformes; family Serrasalmidae; genus Pygocentrus; species Pygocentrus nattereri. Next base: position 33,317,703 of record NC_051232.1, on the reverse strand, counting down.
GGGAGAGACAGGCACAAGAAGGGCAAAACTGCAGCCATTAGAGGAGCACCCCCCCCTCGGGCGGCCGTCTGCCATTGGCTGAAACGGAAAGCGGGTGGGCTTCTGACTGTGCATCATTTCATTGAGCAGTTTCCCTCTGCTTCAAATCGTCTACGTTTCTGCAAACGTGACTGAATCCACGATTTAGCTGTGAAACTGAGTCTGATGAAAAATAATTAGGTCAGGTGATGATAACGAAAGACGTCTGACCGACAGCGCTACAGTCGCACCTTCTTCTATAAGGATTTGCTAAACTCCGCAAAAACGGACTTTGTACATGACCTGTCCGGTAATTTTGGGGTCATTTGTCCTAGGTGTCCACTGAAATGGCCTGGGCTAGCAGTCGAGCCATGCTCCTGCTCCAAAAAGCCAGAGCTCATCTGTTTATTCACAGACCTGGCAGATTCAGTGAGACCAGCCGATATGAACATGCCTACACAATTACCAATTTTAGAGAGCTGAACATTCTGATAGCCAATAATCATGACTGTCAAAAACGAGATTTGTTAGTTAAACAGTGCTTTTTCTGACTGATTCTGGGAATTGCCAAATGGTTTTATGGGACAGTCTAGTCAACAAGAAAAATCATGTCTTAAGGCGACGCCACAGTGGGATTTAAAGACAAGGAACACCCGCAACACCCTCTGAAGACATACATCGAAGGTGGGGTGAAATTCTGAAAACCTACGCTCTTAAAATGGTTATATATGGCACCCAAAAGTGTTGCCCTTGGAAGTGAGCCCTTTCCAAAAAGATTCTACATAGAACTATCTACAGCACATTCTCCATCTATCTAAAGCTATTTAATCATGCAAAGCGTCATGATATGATGTTTGGTTTGGAGACTGTGGCTCTGTCTAAAAGACAGGAGGCTGAGCTGGAGGTGGCGGAGATGAAGATGCTGAGATTTTCGTTGGGAGTGACCAGGCTGGACAAGATTAGAAACGAGCAGATCAGAGGGACAGTGAAGGTGGAGCAGTTTGGAGATAAAGCCAGAGAGGCCAGGTTGAGATGGTTTGGACATGTGTTGAGGAGGAATAGTGGAGATATTGGTCAAAGAATGTTGGAGATGGAGCTGCCGGGCAGAAGGAGAAGACGTAGACCTCAGAGAAGGTTTATGGATGTAGTGAAGGTGGACATGGAGATGGTTGGTGTAAAAGTAGAGGAGGCAGAGGATAGGGCAAGATGGAGGCAGATGATCCGCTGTGGCGACCCCTAAAGGGAGCAGCCGAAAGAAGAAGAAGACGAAGAAGAAGAAGAAGAAGAAGAAGAAGAAGAAAGCGTTCTTTGACTATACAGTTTATGTTTTATGTTTTACAGTTTTCATGCCGAGTTATGAATGAAAACATGAAAACACAAAATGGTCAACTCTCTCTAAAACGAGCAAGCTTTCAACTCTTCAGGAAAATTCTTGGTGCTTTTATGAGAAACCCATAGGATCTTCATATTGGCCATCATACGGAAATGATTTAACGTTGGCCTACGATTGAAACGTTACTGAAGCTTCACCTATAAAGTGCTCCTCGCCATCACTTAACCCTTCTTTAAATATTACCATCTCACGGCGGAGTTTGCTCAAGTTTGTCATTGTGTTGGGAGGCAGAGTCGCTGTAGGAGGTGAACACTGTAAAGCAGCAGGCTTATGGTGGCGTGAAGCTCCGTGGGAGCCAGGAGACTATTTTTAGAACGATATTCCTAAAAACATCAGCGCGCTACAGACAGGGCTGAGAGCATGCAAGGCAGGAGCTGCACGCTGGATCTATTCACGTAAGGGAAAAGGAAGAAATCTCACGCAAAAGCTTAATCATCACGGCACCGGGACACATAGCTTTTAAACCACGGACCAACTGATACACACGTTGGCTAATAAAAGCCTTTATTAAGATGGCACGAACTTGCACACTGATCAGGCATAACATTATGACCTGTTTCTACACTCATTGTCCACTGTAGCATGGCATGTGCTGCCCAGGCTCAAGGAGGACAGGGGAGGCAGGAATCAGTGTCACAGCAACCATATGTTCTTTAATCACACAACAAATAAACAATATAACACACGACCAACTCAAAGCTCTGCTAAGCTGGCCGCTTTTCAGTGGCCTTCAACCAGCTACTTTTTTAAAGTAAGCTTTTCAGCTCGGTCCTTGGTCCCCTGGTGCAGACTGCTTCTACAGACATTAGTGAAAGAATGGGTCGCTCTCAGGAGCTCAGTGAATTCCAGCGTGGTACCGTGATCGGACGCCACCTGTGCAGCAAGTCCAGTCGTGAAATTTCCTCACTACTAAATATTCCACAGTCAACTGTCAGTGGGATTATAACAAAGTGGAAGCGATTGGGAACGACAGCAGCTCAGCCACGAAGTGGTCGGCCACGTAAAATGACAGAGCGGTCAGCGGATGCTGAGGGGCATAGTGCGCAGAGGTCACCGACTTTCTGCAGAGTCAATCACTACAGACCTCCAAACTTCATGTGGCCTTCAGATCAGCTCAAGAACAGCGTAGAGAGCTTCATGGAATGGGTTTCCATGGCCGAGCAGCTGCATCCAAGCCTTACATCACCAAGCGCAGTGCAAAGCGTGGAATGCAGTGGAGTAAAGCGCCGCCACTGGACTCTAGAGCGGTGGAGGCGTGTTCTCTGGAGTGACCAATCACGCTTCTCCGTCTGGAAATCCGACGGACGAGTCTGGGTTTGACGGTTGCCAGGAGACGGTACTTGTCTGACTGCATTGTGCCGAGTGTAAAGTTTGGTGGAGGGGGGATCATGGTGTGGGGGTGTTTTCAGGAGTTGGGCTCGGCCCCTTAGTTCCAGTGAAAGTACATCATATTAAACCCTACAGATTAAGAATGGGATGTCACTCAAGTTCCTATGTGTGTGAAGACAGAGAAACGAATACTTTTGGCAATATAGTCTAGCAATATGTGTAGATCATAAAACACATTTTCTGTTCATTTGAGGGAACTTTTACAAAAAAATAAATAAAATAAGCACGTACATTTATTTCATGCACTTACTGAATAATTTGCCTTACAATTTGGTCATTTAAATTCAAATGTAAAAACCAAAATACACCCTGGAGCGTAGGAGGTTAAAATTGGTTTTGGTGACATTTTCTCACTAGCTGGGTTCGACCTGAGAGTCCCGTCAAAATACACATACAGCACATAGGCAACAGCAGGAGACAGCACCAAACTGTCTGATTTGGGAGGAAGTTATACATACATATGCAGATGAACTCCCAGCCGTCCTCCTTCTTTATTCACGGTTCCCGTTCTGGTCCTGTCTGACCTCCACTACCTGCCGTATTATGATAGGATTTCATCATGATTCTCTGCTGTGTGCAGGATTAAAGCCACAGCGAGGGATTTGAGCAGAACAAAGGTGGCAGTCCAGCGCTGAAATTCCTAAACCTCGGAGGATGATAACGGGGAAGTGTTGCCTTCTTCTACCTCTGAATGCAGGAGGCCACAGTCAACGATAAAACAACCCACATCATCTTAATGGCTTGTTTACTTTTACACGGGTGGTAAATTATATAAATTAAGATTAAGTTAAATATCTGTATTGGCTCACAGCGGAGTGTCGGATAACACTATCTAAAAAATACAGCATTAAAAGTGGAAATATTCTTTATAGTGGATGGAAAATCTGTATCTAGTCTTGTTGTGCAGTATGCATGCAGTCATGGACTGAAACGTGGCTTTAATTTGACGGTTTCTGCACATAAATGTCATGAACATAGGAATCATAACCCTTTTTATATACTGTCCTCCCATGTGAGGAGAAGTAAAAGTCACAAAACCTTTAAAACGGTCACTGTTTAGTACATCAACATCTACAGCTACATCAACATCAACATCTACAGCTACATCAACATCAACATCTACAGCTACTTCAACATCAACGTCAACATCTACAGCTACTTCAACATCTACATCTACAGCTACATCAACATCAACGTCAACATCTACAGCTACTTCAACATCTACAGCTACATCAACATCTACATCAACATTAACATCTACAGCACATCAACATCTACATCTATAGCTACATCAACATCTACATCTACAGCTACATCAAAATCTACGTCTAAATCAACATCAACAGCTACATCAATATCAACATCAACATCTACAGCTACATCAACATCTACAGCACATCAACATCAACATCTACATCAACATTAACATCTACATTAACATCTACATTAACATCTACAGCACATCAACATCTACAGCACATCAACATCAACATCTACATCAACATCAACATCTACATCAACATCTACATTAACATCTACAGCACATCAACATCTACATCTATAGCTACATCAACATGTACATCTACAGCTACATCAACATCTATGTCTAAATCAACATCTACGTCTAAATCAACATCTACGTCTAAATCAACATCGACAGCTACATCAATATCAACATCAACATCTACAGCTACATCTACAGCTACAACAACATCAACGTCTACATCAACATCTACATCAACTTTAATATCAGTATCAACATCTACATCTACAGCTACATCAACATCTACATCAATGTCTACAGCTACATCAACATCTACATCAACAGCTACAGCTACATCTACATGTTGATCTACAACATTTGAAGTGTGAAAGACATTCAGGGGACAGTTCTTAGACTTTTATACTGGAGTTTTACAGTAAATCACACTAAGTGCTTTAACTCAAGCCGTGATATTAATGTTGGAGCTGTTCAGGCTGTTGGCTCTTTTAGCCTGTTAGCTAGTTGACCAGCCCAGTTCTAGATAACAACATAAGTTGTCAGCCCCTCAGTTTAAACAGAAAACGGGTTCTTACTTCATCGGTACACTCGGTGCTCCTCGTGAGCAGCATGAGAGGCAGAGATTATTCCATTAGCAGCACAAGGGTTTTTCGTGCTGTGGTGAAGTGACACAGAGACGCTGTGAGGCGGTCACAGGTGTGTATCGTGGATATTACGATGATCAGCCCAGCCAATCAGATTTTAGGACCAGAACTGTCTGCTTTATAGTACTTTATCATTACTGTTCTGCCTCTCGTCATCCACATAATCCCAAACATTATGCTGTAAAGGTCTGAACTCTGGAGTGGGTGGAGATTTTCTCCTTACTCTCTACTAGCGGTCCATCTGATCGGGGCGGTTCTGGAAGCTCCTGCTTCTTTGACTTTCTCCTCATCCAAGTGGATTCCATCTAATCTTCTCAAACACACCCTGAAAATGAATAACGTACTGACTTATGATTGTTTTGAATAAACGGTGGGTGGTCAATGACTTTTACCCAGAGTCCCGTTCAGTTTGATCACAGTCTGAGCGACATTCTTGCTTAATGAAAGCTCTTCCTAGCTGGGGGCCAAGCACAGGTCCACACTGCGGTGACTAGGACTCAGGCTCTGTTTGTAGTGGTAAGTGATCTTTCGCCAGGTGCCAAGCACATCGTCCAAAGGGGCCAGATGGCAGACCCAGGGTTTCATGTGACCACGCACACACACACAAACACACATCAGGGCAGCATTTCTGAAGAAACTGGGGAGAACTGGGGGTTCGAGAAATGCAGAAACTGAGCTTTTGTACGTGGATGTAGGGCAGAGCCACTGCAAGCCCCTTAAAAGCTGCAGAGTCAATCACTACAGACCTCCAAAATTCATGTGGCCTTCAGATCAGCTCAGGAACAGCGTAGAGAGCTTCATGGAATGGATCCATCTGCCAATTCGTTGGACAACTCTGGGTTTGGCGGTTGCCAGGAGACGGTACTTGTCTGACTGCATTGTGCCGAGTGTAAAGTTTGGTGGAGGGGGGATCATGGTGTGGGGTTGTTTTTCAGGAGTTGGACTCGGCCCCTTAGTTCCAGTGAAAGGAACTCTTAAAGCTTCAGCACCAAGAGATTTTGGACAATTTCACGCTCCCAACTTTGTGGGAACAGTTTGGGGACGGCCCCTTCCTGTTCCAACATGGCTGCACACCAGTGCACAAAGCAGGTCCATAAAGACGCGGATAACCCGTTAATAATCTGACTAATAGCTCTGTTGGAATAGAGTACGTCCATGTAAACACCTCAATCGGAATAGTTTAGTCCGAGGCCAGTCAGAATACAGCTTCTATCCGACTGATCAAGGTGGGTAATCCTGTAAATAATCTGTTAAATAGAAGAATAATATCCGTGTAAACGCCTGAATCCGATTACATTCCCTATCGGGAAGTTTAAGTCCGTTCTGCATGTGCGTCGCGTCACAGTGAGAGTTTATACCGTTCAACACGGCGGAGCAGAAACTGGTCTGCAGAGGAGACGAAGTTCATGCTCTGGTCTTTAAAAGACGGCGGTGGGACGGACGTCCAGCTTATGCGTCGGCCCACCCTTTGCAGCTATAACAGCTTCAGCTCTTCTGGGAAGGCTTTCCACAAGGGTTAGGAGTGTTTATGGGAATCAGACACTGATATTGGACGAGAAGGCCTGGCTCACAGTCTCCACTGTAATTCATTTAAGAGTTCCTTTCACTGGAAATAAGGGGCCGAGCTCAACTCCTGAAAAACACCCCCACACCATGATGCCCCCTCCACCAAACTTTACACTCAGCACAATGCAGTCAGACAAGTACCGTCTCCTGGCAACCGCCAAACCAAGACCTGTCCATTGGATTTCCAGACGGAGTCCAGTGGCGGCGCTTTACTCCACTGCATTCCACGCTTTGCACTGCGCTTGGTGATCTAAGGCTTGGATGCAGCTGCTCGGCCATGGAAACCCATTCCATGAAGCTCTCTACGCTGTTCTTGAGCTGATCTGAAGGCTACATGAAGTTTGGAGGTCTGTAGTGATTGACTCTGCAGAAAGTCGGTGACCTCTGCGCACTATGCCCCTCAGCATCCGCTGACCGCTCTGTCATTTTACGTGGCCGACCACTTCGTGGCTGAGTTGCTGTCGTTCCCAATCGCTTCCACTTTGTTATAATCCCACTGACAGTGAACTGTGGAATATTTAGTAGTGAGGAAATTTCCCGACTGGACTTGCTGCACAGGTGGCGTCCGATCACGGCACCACGCTGGAATTCACTGAGCTCCTGAGAGCGACCCATTCTTTCACTAATGTCTGTAGAAGCAGTCTGCAGGCCTAGGGGCTCGGCTTTATACACCTGTGGCCATGGAAGAGACTGGAACACCTGAATTCAGTGATTTGGATGGGGGAGGGAAAACTTCTGGCTATATAGTGCTGAGCATCAAATGCCGGGCTTTTCACAATCAGTCGTGTCTTTGGTCAGAGAAACACGTTTAATTGAATTATGATCAGACCACTGACGGTTCTGCCTTTAACACTCCATTGTTCCCTCACCAGTCTGTTCAGGAACATGAACCTGCTGTCCCAAGAGCTCACGCCAAACAACAAACACCTGAGCTGCACTAAAAACAACATCCATACCGAATCTATCTGGATTGGCATTATGGACAAACATAACACTCATTCCTGAAGGGCTACAAACGCTGGAAAATCACTAAAACGCAGTCGTTTCATTACAGCAGTGCAGCCTCTTTTCAGAAAGGTTCTATATAGAACCATCTACAGCACATTCTCCATTAATCTGAAGAACCCTTTCACCATGCAAACAACCTTTCAATCATGTAAACTCTTAATTATGGTTCTTCAAGTGTTCTTAAGAGAAGAAAATGGTTCTATATAGAACCATGAACACTCACAGAAACTTTTGCATGATTAAAAAGTTCTTTGAGTGTTCATGGTTCTGCATAGAACCATTTTCTTTACTAAAAACCCTTGAAGCATCATCATTTATAAGTGTGTAGAGGGTTCGTTGAGTGTTTATGGTTCTAGGTAGAACCATTTTCTTTAGTAAGAAATACTTGAAGAACCACCATTTTTCAAGTGTGTAGATGGTTCTTTGCGTGGTTATGGCTCTATATAGAACCATTTTCTTTACTAAACTCGAACCTCAACCCTTGAAGCACCGTTATTTTAATTGTGTAAAGGGTTCTTTGAACGTTCATGATTTTATATAGAACCATTTTCTTTACTAAAGAACTCTTAAAGCACCATCATTCTGAGTGTGTAGAGGGTTCTTTGAGTGTTAATGGCTCTATATCAAAGATCTTTGCAAAAGTGGAGAACCTAACATATTTGTCTTCCATTATGGCTCTGTGTTTATTGAGTGTTCATTTTTAAATATAGATCGATTTTCTTTTCTAAGGAACCCTTGCAGAACCACCATATTAATGTGTGTAGAGGGCCTGCTAAGTGTTCATGGTTCTATTAGCACCATTTTCTTCTTTGAGTCTTTGTGGTTCTACATAGAACCATTTTCTTTACTAAAGAATTCTTAAAGCATCATAATTTTAAGTGTGTAGAGGGTTCCTTGATTGTTAATGGCTCTATATAGAACATGTTCTTTACTAAAGAACCCTTAGAGAACCATCTTTGCAAAAGTGGAGAACCTAACATATTTGTCTTCCATTATGGCTCTGTGCTCACTGAGTGTTCATTGTTCTATATAGATCCATTTTCTTTACCAAGGAACCCTTGGAGAACCATCATTTTAAAGGGTCTGTTAAGTGTTCATGGTTCTATTAGCACCATTTTCTTCTTTGAGTGTTTGTGGTTCTACATAGAACCATTTTCTTTACTAAAGAACCTTTGAAGAACCATACTGTTTATGTGTGTAGAGTGTTTCTTGAGTGGTCATGATTCTATATAGAACCATTTTCTTCTTTGAGTGTTTATGGTTCTATATAGAACATGTTCTTTACTGAAGAACCCTTGAAGAACCATCATTTTTAAGTGTGTAGAAGGTTTGTTGAGTGGTCATGATTCTATATAGAACCATTTTCTTCTTTGAGTGTTCATGGTTCTAGATAGAATCATTTTCTTTACTAAAAAAACCCTGAAGAACCATCTATGCAAAAGTGGGGAACCTAACATATTTGTCTTCCATTATGGCTCTGTGCTCTTTGAGTGTTCATGGTTCTATATAGAACCTTATTCTATACTATGAAGAACCGTTTTCATAAAAGTGTAGAACCGAACATGTATTTGTCCTCCATTACAGCTCATGACAAAATACACACATAAACAAACAAACAAACAAACAAACATGTAAAGAAGACAAACAACCAACAAACAAACAACCGACACTTAAACACCGATACGCCACCTCTGTAAATAGGCCCAGATTTCGGGGCCTGTCCACTCCACCTTCGTTCTGCCCTCACACAACCTCACGAGCACCACTAAGCGCAGTACCCCCCCACCCCACCCCACCCCGCCCCACCCCGCCCCTCCCGTCCCCCTGCTTACCCTTCGCTTTACCCTCGCGGCGAGGCCGTGAGTCAGCAGCCGTCCGAGCAGCTGAGCTTCGATAGGTGTGTCAGCCTCAGAGGAACTGGTTGCAGATTCCCGTCCAAATTTTAAAGAAGTCAAACACGGTTTTGCAAACAGGGCCAACACCTCGGGGACGGCAGGCCGTGTGTGGCGTTCGTGATTAATGTGCTGTGATGTGGCCTTTGGGTTGAGAGAGCCGGTGGGGAGATGCAGGGACTGGTATGCGGCATGCGCATGAGTGAGCTCAGGCTTTTCAGCTATAGAGGATCAATACGTGAGTCGAGGGCAGACGGGAGAGGCCGTGATGCACAATGCATTACCGTCTCCGTGTCTCCATTTGAACTACTGTAGCATAAGTGGCCTTGCTGAGCCAAATAGCTGTACATGATGCGCACAGGCCTTTATGAGCTTAGACTCTTCGGAGTTCAGTTGTCACGGCTGGTTTCGCTGCGTGTACGCTGTGCATTACAGAACTATACACTGATCAGGCGTAGCGTTCTGACCACCTCCTCGTTTCTCCGCTCACTGTCCACTTTATCAGCTCCACTCTGTAGCTCTACAGTTACAGACTGTAGTCCATCTGTTTCTCTGATACTCTGTTCTTCAGTGGTCAGAACCCCCATGGACCCTCACAGAGCAGGTACTGTTTGGGTGGTGGGTCATTCTCAGCACTGCAGTAACACTGACGTGGTGGTGGTGTGTTAGTGTGTGTTGCGCTGGTCTGAGTGGATCAGGAACAGCAAAGCTGCAAAGTGCGCCCATATAGTAAGTGGAGCTGATAAAATGATTAAGGAGCGCAGAAACAAGGAGGTGGTCAGAATGTTACGCCTGATCGGTCAGAGGTCTAAAGAACGAAATTTACCATGTTTATATCACCAGAGCATATCGTGTTGTTTCTAAAGCAGCACCCAAATATGCTGCAGACGCCTTTGGGCAGTTTACGGAAAGCACAGGAAATGTATGTACAGTATTGGTGTCTGCGAAGAGGAAGCTGACACCCATGATCGACACCACCAAGCCATTTCTAACACACACCAGCAGAAGAAACGTAGCACGTAGTTACGTTCCACGTCATCGTCAAGGAATCAGAGTCAGTAGGTTTCTCTGCAATGCTCCGCTGCACAACAAACCATTCTGAATGACCCCAATGTCTTGAAAAATCAGTGGACTTTGCCTTAATTACTTTGTCAGACGTTTGCCAAATAACTACAACTACAACCCCACTTTCAAAAAAGTTGAGACGCTGGAAATGCAATGATGTGCAAACAGTACAAAGACGACGTATCAAATGTTGAAACTGAAAAGTTGAATTTTTTTCCTGAAAAATATTTGCCAAAAACAGTTGGGATGGGGGCAACAAAAGAGGGGTAAACTTGTACAATGCACAACAAAACACCTGGTGGTTGATTGGCAACAGGTCAGAAACATGATAAAGTACAAAAAGAGCGTCTCAAAGGAGGCGGAGTCTTTCAGAAGTAGAGGAGGAGGGGTCACCACTCTGTGAAAGACTGCACCATCAAATAGAGCAACAGCTCAAGAAGAACGATCTCAACATAAAACAGCAAAGAGCTTCTGCTTTCCATCGTCTACGGTGCAGAATATCATTAAAGACTCAGAGAATCTGGAGAAATCTCTGTCTGTGAGGGACGAGGCTGAACACCAGGATCTGCTGGCCGTGATCTTTGGGCCCTCAGGCAGCACTGCATTAAAAACAGACATGATTCTGTAGTGGAAATCACTGCATGGGCTCAGAAACACTTCTGAAAACCACTGTCTATGAACACAGTTCATCACTGCATCCACAAACGCTGTTAAACTCTAAAACACAAAGAAGAACCCAAATATAAACAGGATCCAGAAACGCTGCCACCTTCTCTGGGCCCGAGCTCATTTAAAATGGACTGAGGCGAAGTGGAAACCTGTGACCTGTGGTCCGGCAAATCATCACTTAACATTTTTCTGTAAATGTGTCCTCCAGGCTAAAGACCACTCAGCTTGTTATCAGTGTACAGCTCAAAAGCGAGTGTTCATCATTTTAGTTTCTTATATTCACACTTTCACTGTAACTACTTTTGGCGCCGGATTAGCCCAAAGAACTTCATTCCTGATGGGAAAGAATAACCATTAAAACCTGTCTCTGTGATATGTAGTAGTTGGAAATCTGTTTTCGTAGGTCTGGAGAGCCAACCGTGTGCTCATCACCACTCTCATGACTCAGAGAACTGTAAGACGGTCTCAGGGATGAACGAGTGTGGGCCCAGGAGATGAGAGAACAATGCCCAGCGATGACTCACAGGCAGCCACAATGGCTTTCTGTATCCAGAATGAGGAGCCTAGCTTTGTCACCCCGTCCGCTGAAGAGCAAAGACTTGTCCTTGATTGGCCCGTGACTTAGCGGCCTTACCTGAGGCCCTTTCCCAACACGCCTGACTCATGACTTCAGAGCTGAGACCAGACAGACGTGCTTCAGTTTGCTCTCATTGACTAATTACAGCAGTTTATACAGCGCGCTCTAAAACGGCAGCAGTACAAATGTTCTGATCTACCAACATGGATGATTTTACATCGTTCGGATGACATTCTGGCACCTGATTACAGTAATTAATCTTTAGTAACTACATTTATATGCATAGCAACAGTTCACAATTAGTCTAATCTAAGATATGATGACATAAAGAGAGCAGTTTGATTGTCATGTCTTGACGAAAGTCTTCGTAGACCTAACTTTAGCATGATTAAAAGGTAATTGTTGTTGTCGGAAGAAATTTCACTATTTCAGTTTTTGAAAATTCCTGTTAACCTTTACATTGTGTGTAAATTTCACAATATACAGACCAAAAAATGACGGGAAAAAGTTATATAAAGTTATCATTTTGCAGGTTTTCTTCCAACAACAGTGTAATGCAGACTGGCCAGACAATTCAAGATACACTATATTTCCAAAAGTATTCGCTCGTCTGGCTTCACATCCATATGAACTTGAGTGACGTCCCATTCTTAATCCATAGGGTTTAATATGTCGGCCCACCCTTTGCAGCTATAACAGCTTCAGCTCTTCTGGGAAGGCTTTCCACAAGGGTTAGGAGTGTTTATGGGAATCAGACACTGATACTGGACGAGAAGGCCTGGCTCACAGTCTCCACTGTAATTCATTTAAGAGTTCCTTTCACTGGAACTAAGGGGCCGAGCTCAACTCCTGAAAAACAACCCCACACCATGATCCCCCCTCCACCAAACTTTACACTCAGCACAAAGCAGTCAGACAAGTACCGTCTCCTGGCAACCGCCAAACCCAGACTCGTCCATCAGATTGCCAGATGGAGAAGCGTGATTGGTCACTCCAGAGAACTCGTCTCCACTGCTCTAGAGTCCAGTGGCGGCGCTTTACTCCACTGCATTCCACGCTTTGCATTGCGCTTGGTGATGTAAGGCTTGGATGCAGCTGCTCGGCCATGGAAACCCATTCCATGAAGCTCTCTACGCTGTTCTTGAGCTGATCTGAAGGCCACATGAAGTTTGGAGGTCTGTAGTGATTGACTCTGCAGAAAGTCGGTGACCTCTGCGCACTATGCCCCTCAGCATCCGCTGACCGCTCTGTCATTTTACGTGGCCGACCACTTCGTGGCTGAGCTGCTGTCGTTCCCAATCGCTTCCACTTTGTTGTAATCCCACTGACAGTGGACTGTGGAATATTTAGTAGTGAGGAAATTTCACGACTGGACTTGCTGCACAGGTGGCGTCCGATCACGGTACCACGCTGGAATTCTCTGAGCTCCTGAGAGCGACCCATTCTTTCACTAATGTCTGTAGAAGCAGTCTGCAGGCCTAGGGGCTCGGCTTTATACACCTGTGGCCATGGAAGTGACTGGAACACCTGAATTCAATGATCTGGATGTGTGAGTGAATACTTTTGGAAATATAGTGTAGATCTTAACATGTAAAGACTGACAATTTTGACAGTTTTATGGACACCAAAACAAACCCACTGCTAAAGCTGTAGCCACTAAATGGACCAATATTTTATACAGCTCACAGTTCCGATCAACTCTTCAACCAACATAGAACTTTGGCTGCTGTATGCATGCAAATGTGGCAAGTCGTTCATAGACCTCTTAAATTCCAACCCTCTCAATTCCAGTCAATAGTTCATTGTGAAATAAGAAAGAAAGAAAGATGGACAATGAGTGAGAGAGCAAAGACAGAATTAAAGAAATAATTCAGTAATGAATTAACTAATTAAATAGGGCTGTGCAAAAAAAAAAAAAAGTCTGTCTGGCTGTGCAACAAGTACACAACCTGAGCAAACAATGCAAAACAATGAAAGCACCATTCACTGTAGTGCAAGGTGTGAAATAATGAAGTTCTAGAGGCTCCCGAGTGGTGCAAGGCTCTAATCGTTGGCCCTGCATCAGATTAACTGGCAGTTCCTCTGTTAACCATGACTGGAAGTCCAAAAGAGTGTAATTGGCCTCACTCTCTCTGAGTGGTTGGGATGACCCTCTGCCCCCTCTCCAATCGCTTAGTATGTTAGCCAATGTGATGTGAATTGGGAGTTAGAGGGCCACAAGTAAACTGGGGGTAAACTGGGAAAGCGCATTTCCTTTTCTGTACAAGTCTTGAAAAAGCCCTGCACTTTTTAGTGTTTTCCTTGATCCAACTAATCAGCTCATTAACAGAGATAACTGAGATAAGGTGGCTGTGTTAAGGCAGGGAGAGCCCTCAAATGTGCAGGACAGTGCACCTCCAGAACCAGAGCTAAGAAACACTGCTTATGATGATGCAGGTTTGTTGTGACAGTATCTATAATTATAACAAACATCACAACTGAAGTATTATTACATATTGCTTAAGTTAATAACTAAGTCCGTTTTTATGCGTGTGCACTTTGTCATTGGCTTATAGCAGAGTGGTTAAGTCACCCATTTTACAGAGTATACAGCTGTTCTAACGTTAGAAGCTTCCAGCTAATTTTACCACCCTCGTGTGTAAAATAATTTGATCCATTCTGTCGTCACAGCCCTTAATGATGTGTTCATTCTGGATACAAGAAGGGTAAAGATGAGATTCATCGAGCAGCCCTACAACGAATGCATGAAGGAAAGACTGAATGACTGAACGAATGTAAGGACCAACACGTCAGAGAAAATAAATAAGATTATGAAAGTCAGTGTTCAGCCCACGCAGTTGCAAATTCAGTCAGTGGCTATGGCCTCATTCTTGATTTCCGGAACTGGACCTGTTCTCGGTGCAATACAATCCTACACTCACGCCCCAGCTGGCTTTCCATTTCCCCCTTACAGAATGCTTTCTACGATGCTCCACACACTCATTCATTAAAGTTGCGAGCTACAGAGGAAAGGAGGCATTTGAAAAGATAATTGTTATTATTATGCCATCATTAAGGACAAAGGAGGGGGTATCCAAGGCTTTCTTAATATATCCTATTAACATATCCATGGCAGCGATATGCATATGTGCGGGATTTATAGTCACACATATTATTACACAGTTGACTACCTTGTACAGTGTATCCTGTTTCACACTCTTGCTGCTGTAACACCTGATTCATCACAAGGGGTTTGGTAATTAGCTGATGATTCATATCAGGCGTAACAACAGGGCAAGCGCTGAATTGCATGCGGCGCTGCTTCCAAAATATTGAAACCACTGGCCTTGAGTTCATACAGTGTCTCCCACACGTAGGTTATTCTTCTGTGGTGCCCAAATATAATTCAACCTATTTAAAAGGTTTCATTTTTTCTTGGTTTTATTGTTTTCACAGCCCTGGAAAAGGATGGCATGCCACTCCAGGTAAGGGGAGAGGACTTGCCCCAGGTGGAGTTCAAGTACCTGGGGGTCTTGACGAGTGACGGGAAGAGGGATGGTGAGATCGGCCGCAGGCTCGAACGGCGGCAGCAGTAATGCGGTCACTGTACCGGACTGTAGTGGTGAAGAGGGAGCTGAGCCAGAAGGCAAAGCTCTCTGTTTACCGGGTGGTCTATGTGCCCACCCTCACCCGTGGTCATGAGCTGTAGGTAATGACCCGAGGAATGAGATCACGGATACAAGCAACGGAAATGAGCTTATTTCGCAGGTTGGCGGGCTACACTCTATTTGATAGGGTGAGTAGAGCTGCTAGTCCTCTACACTGAGAAGAGCCAGTTGAGGCTGTTCTGGCCCCCTGGACACCGCCCAGTGGAGGTTTACCAGGCAGTGAATTTTGCTCATTTTAAGAGACATTATTAGAGTAAATGAGTCTAACGCAGCGTCAATGTCAACCACTTTTGCCAGTAATTATGGTTTTGTACACTGTACACTACACAGGGCGATTCAAAAAGATTTGTCCAATTTCAAATGATTTATTTCTCTTGTAAATCATCACAGATCAGTGCAGTGAACTGTAAACGGTTTAACTGAGCATAAGGTTGATTATGTAATTGTACAAGTTCTCATTCTGAACCTCCTCCAGCTGTACGGACGACATCAACACCACAGTCAAACTCATCCCAGACTGGACTGAGCGTGTCGGGCGTCGCTGCTCTCACGGCTCTTTCAGTGGGATTTCGGAGATCATCCAGTGCTGTGGAACCAGCGCCGAACGTTCTGAGCTGCTGGAGCCCCACTGCCCTTGAAAATCAGGCTTCAGAGTTCTAACAGATTCACTCTTATTGACGTGGAGAACGCTTTCTGCTCAGGGGTCTCAGCTCCTCTCAGACTGAAGGGAGCCGGTCAGAAACTCTATGACCGCCTCTTTCAGTTGGAATCTGATTGGTTCCTCGGCGCCTCACGGTTTGAAAAATATGCCGCTCTGAAACCGGACGAATCTTTTTGAATCACTCTGTACAACTGCAGAAACGACCAGACCAAATTTCTCCTGTCAGTCCTAAAACATTTCGATTTTAGGCTTATCCCCTTTAAGAGCAGATTTTAAAAATTGCCAGCACTTTTCAGGCTACTAATCAAAAATGCTCAAACTTACATCAAAACACCTTAATTGCTGACATTAGCTATACTCATAATCATATTTCAGTGGAGCAAAGGCCCAGCAATTGTTTTCAGAGGCAAACTTGACAGGAACGCTGAAAACCTCAGGCTGACAGCCTCCATAAGGAATACCTGCAGATGGTGATGGTGGGCAAACTGAGTTAAAATTAGCAAAACTCTGAGTGAGTAAAACACACACTCTCTCAGTGTCGCTCTCTCTCTGCTGTTTTCTCTCATGGCTTAGTAATTGATGGGCTGGCCGGGCTATTTTTAGCCGCTTCAACCTCAAGAGACTTGGAAGTGAAGCGCCTGAAATGACAAGCCTCGTAGTTTCCTCAACAAAGCCTGGGTCATCCTCTAACGCATGAGAGGCAGAGCCAAAGATCAGAGCTAAAAAGACATGCAAAGCAGAACTCAAGAGGATCTCACAGATGCAGCTGGATATTTTTTACATATTAATAGCATTTCAGCATCTAGGCTGCCTCAAGAACACGTCTGACTTGGGTGCGTTTCATTCGTTGGGTTGAGGTAAACGACAAATGACTTCAAACTTCTGTCCAAGCTATTAAAATAGACTTTAGATATTTATGATCTGTTTAAGCCCAAAGATACTCTCCATGGGGAGAAGTCTGTCCCAAAACCTACCCCCTAAATTTACACTTGTGGAAATTATTTTTACTTTTAAACGAAGCGGAACAATTCAGATTCATCACAAGCTGACTTTTAAACTTAAAAACTAATCCAGAAATGCTGTCCCACCTTTTCACATTTCACATTACCGAAATACAGAATCTTTGTATGTGGGCGGGGCCTTGTTTTAGCCACGCCCCTGCATTTTAGAGCAGGACATGAGGCTGCATCCCTGTCCCTCATGGCCACATGGTGGGCAGATAGATCGTACTGTTTTGAAGTAAATGTGTCCCAAAGTCTGAACTGTCATTACCCAAACAGATTTTCTGAAAGTAAGTAACCGTTTTTAGCGTTTTAACAAAAATATTCAGATTCTTATGCATATAAGCTGTTCAAAGTTGTGTTTGCAAGTCATGTACTGAGTAGTTTTTTTAAAATTATGCTAAAGAAAAAAAAAAAAAAAAGTCACAACTGAAACATTTTGTAAAGTTTCGTTATGGCCGTTTTCCAGTAGTGACAATATTAAAAGTTCAATCCGTCTTAATAAAATAAACATATTTAAACTACAGGGTCACTCCAAGCAAAAGGATTCCAAGTCAGCTAAAACAGTAACTTTACAGGAGAAGGAAAAAACATACTGTGTTTTTAATGGAAGTCAATGGAACCAGACGTCTTTCCAAGTCATTTTGGGTTGTTTCTTTTGGTCCATTCATCATAAGATTTACAGACAATGTGAAGGGAAACTGGTATTTTCAAATTATGTCAGAAACTGGAAAATGACAAAAATGGATGTGAGGTTTTCTATCCGACAACAGTGATATGTTGTTTGCAATATTTCCTTTTTATCACAGCATAATGTTATTAATATTGAGAATATTATTAAAATGTTTGTTGTCATTTCTGTCATACACACACACATATATATATATATATATATATATATATATATACACACACACACACACACACACACACTCACCTAGGGGCAATTTAGCATGTCCAGTTGGCCTGACTGCATGTCTTTGGACTGTGGGAGGAAACCGGAGAACCCGGAGGAACCCCACACAGACACGGGGAGAACATGCAGACTCCACACAGAGAGGACCCCGAATCGAACCCAGACCCTCCTCACTGTGAGGCAACAGCGCTACCCACCGCGCCACCGTGTCGCCCTTAATCAAAGTGGGTAACAGAGTATCAGAGAAACAGATGGACTACAGTCTGTAACTGTAGAACTACAGAGTGCAGCTATACAGTAAGTGGAGCTGATAAAGTGGACAGTGAGTGTAGAAACGAGGAGGTGGTCAGAGTGTTACGCCTGACCGGTGTATAACTAAAATTTTTGTTCTAAATGCTACTTTATTATACACTCACTGGTCACTTTATTAGGTACACCTGTTGTTTGTTAACACAAATAGCTAATCAGCCAATCACACGGCCGCAGCTCACTGCATTTAGGCGTGTAGAGGTGGTCAAGACGACTTGCTGAAGTGCAGACCGAGCATCAGAACGGGGAAGAAAGGGGATTTAAGGGACTTTGAACGTGGCGTGGTTGTTGGTGCCAGACGGGCTGGTCTGAGTATTTCAGAAACTGCTGATCTGCTGGGATTTTCACGCTCAACCATCTCTAGGGTTTACAGAGAACGGTCCGAAAAAGAGGAAATATCCAGTGAGCGGTCAGTTGTGTGGACGAAAATGCCTTGTTGATGTGAGAGGTCAGAGGAGAATGGGCAGACTGGTTCCAGATGATAGAAAGACAGCAGGAACTCAAATAACCAACCAGAATCTCTGAGGAACGTTTCCAACACCTTGTTGAAAGTGTGACAAGAAGAATTAAGGCAGTTCTGAAGGCGAAAGGGGGTCCAGCCTTTTACTGGCCAGGTGTACCTAATAAAGTGGCCGGTGTGTAAATACAACCTATACAATGCAGCGCTGACAGAAGCCCAATGATATAGTGACGCTGTTAATAGACAAGTTGTTAATCAAAATAATTTACATGGCAATTAACCACCAGCTACAGCTGAGAAGATCATGACAGGCCTACAACTGTTCTCTCAATATTTCCCCCATTATTTCACAAGCAGTGCACAACACAGTGTAACACTAGTGTCAGTGTGTAACGAGGACACCATTCGGCAGCTGCCTCGGTGAACGGAACAACATACATTAGTAAACACAGGACAAATGGCAGGATTAGCTACAGCAACAGCACAACAACGGGCTGCGGAGTCACGGGAACAGGTCAAACACTGAGACCGTACGGACTCGAATGCAGATAATGTGAGGAGCGTTCGGCGTTAAAGTGGGACGTGCTGCTAAGCTGCCTCTGCAGCTCTTACACGCTACAGCAACACAGTGCGGGAAGATACGACTGACTCTCGCCTCAGACGTGTCGGCGCAACACGTGACGAGCCCTCACTCTCATTCTTTAATCTCCTGCTTTGACAGAAATGCTCCAAAATTGCTTGGAATAAAGTCCATTTACATTAACTTCCATTCAAAGTCCTGACCGTTCTTTGTCGGTAAAGCTACCGTTCTGGAGATACACAGTTCTGCTCCGCATCAGCGTAGGCCACTGGGACATCCGTAATGCGGAGATCACGGAACCTCCTTAAAACGTTCGGATAATGTGTGCACTTGATTTTGTTTTAGTAAACGTTATACTTAGTTAGGAAAGCTAAAAAAGGGTGAATTTCACACTGTCCTACTAGCGCTGCTCTGGGTCCTTTCATCTCCACGTCGGACAATAGGAACAGTGGTAAATCTGTGCAACAGAGGGACAACCAGCCAAGTCCTTTCATGTAGCAGCAATAAAAGGCATCCACTTCGAGATAATGAAATTAGATACCCGGCTGTTCTGTGACATGGGGAGCAAACGGCAACATTTCAGACACTAAGCAGGGAAAACACTTGATATTTCGATTAACTGCTGGAGCCTTAATGGTCCCACAATTAAATGATTTAATCATTTGGCTGTTGCTCATTTCATTCAGCTGGCCGTTTCTGGAGGACCAGAAAAGCAGTGTTATTTGAAAGAGCCTAAATGGAGCTCGGCCACTCCATCAGGCTCATAGCAAGGGCCGACAGGATAAGGAGACAAAGTTAAACAAGACTTACCTTTTGTAGGCTAGTGGGATTCAGCTGAGTTTTGTCTATGATCTTGACAGCCACCTGTAGAGAAAATGGAAATGAAGTTACAGTTCCTCAGTGTTAAATACAGACAGATGGTGTTAATGAACTACGCTGAATTAATGATGCACAGAACCGCCCACAGAGACTCTTACGCACCTCTGCGCATCTACACAAGGCTCAAGCCACTGACTGCACTGATGGACAAAAGAGATGAAGTCATTCAAAGCCGCACTGGAATTCAGGAGACTAGGAGAGGTCACAAGCAAACGCTGACCGGGGTTTGGTTTTCCAATGAGTGAGGTCAAAAACTCAAACGCCTTAATGATGCTCGCCTGCTGTTTGTTTACACTGCCAGTTTGTTTATACATCTATACATACCGCTCTGCCGCTTTGTTTATACATCTATACACACTGCTCTGCCGCTTTGTTTATACATCTATACATACTGCACTGCCGCTTTGTTTACACATCTATACATACTGCTCTGCCGCTTTGTTTACATATCTATACATATTGCACTGCCGCTTTGTTTACACATCTATACATACCGCTCTGCCGCTTTGTTTACACATCTATACATACTGCGCTGCCGCTTTGTTTATACATCTATACATACTGCACTGCCGCTTTGTTTACACATCTATACATACTGCGCTGCCGCTTTGTTTACACATCTATACATACTGCGCTGCCGCTTTGTTTACACATCTATACATACTGCGCTGCCGCTTTGTTTACACATCTATACATACTGCTCTGCCGCTTTGTTTACACATCTATACATACTGCGCTGCCGCTTTGTTTACACATCTATACATACTGCTCTGCCGCTTTGTTTATACATCTATACATACTGCGCTGCCGCTTTGTTTACACATCTATACATACTGCACTGCCGCTTTGTTTATACATCTATACATACTGCACTGCCGCTTTGTTTACACATCTATACATACTGCACTGCCGCTTTGTTTACACATCTATACATACTGCGCTGCCGCTTTGTTTACACATCTATACATACTGCTCTGCCGCTTTGTTTACACATCTATACATACTGCGCTGCCGCTTTGTTTATACATCTATACATACTGCGCTGCCGCTTTGTTTACACATCTATACATACTGCTCTGCCGCTTTGTTTACACATCTATACATACTGCTCTGCCGCTCTGTTTATACATCTATACATACTGCACTGCCGCTTTGTTTACACATCTATACATACTGCTCTGCCGCTTTGTTTACACATCTATACATACTGCGCTGCCGCTTTGTTTACACATCTATACATACTGCTCTGCCGCTTTGTTTATACATCTATACATACTGCACTGCCGCTTTGTTTACACATCTATACATACTGCACTGCCGCTTTGTTTATACATCTATACATACTGCACTGCAGCTTTGTTTATACATCTATACATACTGCTCTACCGCTTTGTTTACACATCTATACATACTGCACTGCCGCTTTGTTTATACATCTATACATACTGCTCTACCGCTTTGTTTATACATCTATACATACTGCACTGCCGCTTTGTTTACACATCTATACATACTGCACTGCCGCTTTGTTTATACATCTATACATACTGCACTGCAGCTTTGTTTACACATCTATACATACTGCACTGCCGCTTTGTTTACACATCTATACATACTGCACTGCCGCTTTGTTTATACATCTATACATACTGCACTGCCGCTTTGTTTATACATCTATACATACTGCTCTTCCGCTTTGTTTATACATCTATACATACTGCACTGCCGCTTTGTTTATACATCTATACATACTGCACTGCCGCTTTGTTTATACATCTATACATACTGCACTGCCGCTTTGTTTACACATCTATACATACTGCACTGCCGCTTTGTTTATACATCTATACATACTGCACTGCAGCTTTGTTTATACATCTATACATACTGCTCTACCGCTTTGTTTACACATCTATACATACTGCTCTGCCGCTTTGTTTACACATCTATACATACTGCACTGCCGCTTTGTTTACACATCTATACATACTGCACTGCCGCTTTGTTTATACATCTATACATACTGCACTGCAGCTTTGTTTATACATCTATACATACTGCTCTACCGCTTTGTTTACACATCTATACATACTGCACTGCCGCTTTGTTTACACATCTATACATACTGCACTGCCGCTTTGTTTATACATCTATACATACTGCACTGCCGCTTTGTTTACACATCTATACATACTGCTCTACCGCTTTGTTTACACATCTATACATACTGCACTGCCGCTTTGTTTACACATCTATACATACTGCACTGCCGCTTTGTTTATACATCTATACATACTGCACTGCAGCTTTGTTTATACATCTATACATACTGCTCTGCCGCTTTGTTTATACATCTATACATACTGCTCTGCCGCTTTGTGTATACATCTATACATACTGCACTGCAGCTTTGTTTATACATCTATACATACTGCTCTGCCGCTTTGTTTATACATCTATACATACTGCTCTGCCGCTTTGTTTACACATCTATACATACTGCACTGCAGCTTTGTTTATACATCTATACATACTGCACTGCCGCTTTGTTTATACATCTATACATACTGCTCTGCCGCTTTGTTTATACATCTATACATACTGCACTGCAGCTTTGTTTATACATCTATACATACTGCACTGCAGCTTTGTTTATACATCTATACATACTGCACTGCCGCTTTGTTTATACATCTATACATACTGCACTGCCGCTTTGTTTATACATCTATACATACTGCTCTGCCGCTTTGTTTATACATCTATACACACTGCACTGCCGCTTTGTTTATACATCTATACATACTGCACTGCCGCTTTGTTTATACATCTATACATACTGCGCTGCCGCTTTGTTTATACATCTATACATACTGCGCTGCCGCTTTGTTTATACATCTATACATACTGCGCTGCCGCTTTGTTTACACATCTATACATACTGCGCTGCCGCTTTGTTTACACATCTATACATACTGCGCTGCCGCTTTGTTTACACATCTATACATACTGCGCTGCCGCTTTGTTTACACATCTATACATACTGCGCTGCCGCTTTGTTTACACATCTATACATACTGCGCTGCCGCTTTGTTTACACATCTATACATACTGCTCTGCCGCTTTGTTTACACATCTATACATACTGCTCTGCCGCTCTGTTTATACATCTATACATACTGCACTGCCGCTTTGTTTATACATCTATACATACTGCACTGCCGCTTTGTTTATACATCTATACATACTGCACTGCCGCTCTGTTTATACATCTATACATACTGCACTGCCGCTTTGTTTATACATCTATACATACTGCACTGCCGCTTTGTTTACACATCTATACATACTGCACTGCCGCTTTGTTTATACATCTATACATACTGCACTGCCGCTTTGTTTACACATCTATACATACTGCACTGCCGCTTTGTTTATACATCTATACATACTGCACTGCCGCTTTGTTTATACATCTATACATACTGCTCTTCCGCTTTGTTTATAAATCTATACATACTGCTCTGCAGCTTTGTTTATACATCTATACATACTGCACTGCCGCTTTGTTTATACATCTATACATACTGCTCTGCCGCTTTGTTTATACATCTATACATACTGCACTGCCGCTTTGTTTATACATCTATACATACTGCTCTTCCGCTTTGTTTATACATCTATACATACTGCACTGCCGCTTTGTTTATAAATCTATACATACTGCTCTGCAGCTTTGTTTATACATCTATACATACTGCACTGCCGCTTTGTTTATACATCTATACATACTGCACTGCCGCTTTGTTTACACATCTATACATACTGCACTGCCGCTTTGTTTATACATCTATACATACTGCACTGCCGCTTTGTTTACACATCTATACATACTGCACTGCCGCTTTGTTTATACATCTATACATACTGCTCTGCCGCTTTGTTTATACATCTATACATACTGCACTGCCGCTTTGTTTATAAATCTATACATACTGCACTGCCGCTTTGTTTATACATCTATACATACTGCACTGCCGCTTTGTTTATACATCTATACATACTGCTCTGCCGCTTTGTTTATACATCTATACATACTGCTCTGCCGCTTTGTTTACACATCTATACATACTGCACTGCCGCTTTGTTTACACATCTATACATACTGCACTGCCGCTTTGTTTACACATCTATACATACTGCACTGCCGCTTTGTTTATACATCTATACATACTGCTCTGCCGCTTTGTTTACACATCTATACATACTGCGCATTATATTTTATGGCTGTTTTAGTATATTTTATTATATATCTTTACTTCTTCCATTTATCCACCTGTATAATAGTGTATGGCAGTACTTTTGCTCTTGTTTTGATTGTGTTTATATGAGTTTTAAAAAAGGTCAGACAACAGAAACAGACTTAAATGACAGTAACAATCCAGGGCCTTTCAAACATCCCAAAACACTTTACTGGAAACACGACATGGCAAAAATGGTCCAATGGTAAATTTGACTTGACTCTTTTCTAAAATCAAGTTTAATTGAGTCAACATGACAGCCATCATGCCACATGATGAACATGACTCCCCCACTGTGGTTCACACAGCATATACCACGTTACGAGCAGACACTGCTAGCGCTTATCAGCAAATCAGCGGAACACCGCTTTACGGTCACTTGTACAGAAACCCCTTAAAGGAAATGACTCACAGAAGAAGTGCTGCAGCTCAGTCTCCAGAGTGCAGGGGAAGGAAATGTTCAGGCTAAAAGAGGAAAATCTAAGCTTTTTAAATGTGTAGTTTACTCCACTCTGAGTGTGAAAGTGGAAAAAAAGAGAAAGAAAGAAAGAAATGGTCAGTTTTCTAGGTATGCTAGTGACCATGAGTGGTGCCTCAGTGTCGCTGCTGAACCGAGTACCAAAACCATCCAGCCAACAGCGTCCTGTGGGCAGCGTCCTGTGGGCAGCGTCCTGTGGGCAGCGTCCTGTGGGCAGCGTCCTGTGGGCAGCGTCCTGTGGGCAGCGTCCTGTGACCACTGATGAAGGATTAAAGGACGATCAACACAAACTGTGCAGCAGCAGATGAGCTGTCATCCCTGACTTTACATCTACAAGGTGGACCGACAAGGTTGGAGTGTCTAATAGAGTGGACAGTGAGTGGACACCTGTGTCTGATCCACTCAGACCAGCACAGCACACACTAACACACCACCATCACCATGTCAGTGTCACTGCTGAGAATGATCCACCACCCAAATAGTACCTGCTCTGTGAGGGTCCATGGGGGTCCTGACCACTGAAGAACAGGGTAACAGAGTATCAGAGAAACAGATGGACTACAGTCTGTAACTGTAGAACTACAGAGTGCAGCTATACAGTAAGTGGAGCTGATAAAATGGACAATGAGTATAAAAACAGCGAGATGGACGTGAGGTGGAACAGAACGAGTCTTGGCTCCTCTCGATGTTCCTTCCCCTGGTGAGAAAAGCCGCATATTCGAATGTGCGGCAGCAGTAATGTGGTCACTTTGATGGTGAAGAGGGATCTGAGCCATAAGGCAGAGCTCTCTGTTTACTGGTCAGTCTACATCCCACCCCTCACCTGTGGTCATGAGCTGTGGGTAATGGCTGAAACAATGAGATTGCGAATAAAAAGCACGGAAATGAGCCTCTTCGCAGGGTGGCGCTACACTCTACTTCACAGGATGAGGAGCTCGGTCATCCGGGAGGAGCTTGGAGTAGAGCCGCTACTCCTCTGCACTAAGAGGAGCCAGTTGAGGTGTTTGAGTGCCTGATCAGGATGCACCTTGTCTGCCTCCCGGTGGGAGTTTACCAGGCACGGCCTACTGGGACAAGACCCCAGGGTCGTCCTAGGACTTGCTGGAGGGACTATATCTCCAAGTTTACGTTTAAGGCAACTGGCAGACGCTCTTATCCAGAGCGACTTACAATTTGGTCATTTTACACAGGAAGGAGACGGCAGTGTTAGGAGTCTTGCCCAAGGACTCTTATTGGTGTAGTATAGGGTGTTTACCCAGGCAGGGATTGAACCCCAGTCTACAGCGTGGAAGACAGAGTTATTACCCACCACACCACACCAACCACTGGGAGCGGCTCAGAGTCCCCCGGAACGAGCTGGAGGAGGTTGCGGGGGACAGGGTTGTCTAGGATTCTCTGCTCTCCCAATTGCTACCGCGACCATTTCTGGACTAAGCGGTTTAAGATGATGATGATGCTGATGATTGAGTAATGCACATCTGAAACATACTGTGGAGCAATGTTTCGGGATGAAGACTGAATGTTCCGCCATCCTTGCCGCAGACCACAGTCAGACAGTTTGCCTCAATGTGCTGGACATCTGACTGCCAGGTCTGAGTGGTTACATGACGGGCTCCTTCCTCGAATGTGGGGGCTGATGCCAGGCTGGTGATGAGCTGTTTGTAGGCAGTGCTGTGCGTGTGGGTGTGGGAGGGAGGCTGTATATATGGAGGAGAAAGACAAGAGAGAGGCTGTGTATGAAACAGAAGGGCTAGGGTAGAAAGAGACAGAAAGAACGCGTGAGAGAGAGAGAGAGAGAGAGAGAGAGAGAGAGAGAGAGAGAGGCACGATGTGCGCAGGTGGCTGCTATTTTCAGCTCCTCTTAGGTGGGCAGGTGAACAGACAGCAGAGCGCGCTTCCTCTCTGTGGCTCCAGCCTACGGCAGCAGAGCTCATAACAAGCAGGAGCAGGAGAGCAGAATGGGGAGGGAGGGGTGGGGGGTTGGGGGTTGGGGTGGGCTGTGGGATAACGAGCCTTCATGTCCACATTCGGAGTCCGACCACAGTCCCTCGCTGCTCACAAAACGCTGCTCGCTATGCTTCTGAAACAGCCCTCAAAGGAAGAGAAAAAAACCAGGCCTGGACTTGAACAAGCACGGTCAGGCCTCCCCTTCCACTCCGGACCGCGGACACCGGACCGTTACATAAGGGCCATTTCATCCGATGCAGCCAGGCTGTACATCGACGTGCGTCAGAGTCAACGTATTCCAAGCTAAATTATTTAACCTTCGTGCAACAGAAGGGCAACGTGCTCGCTGTGCTGCATTATTCATGGAGGCAGGAACACATGGTGCATATACCGATACCCCCACCCCAGCTAGAGGGTAGTGCATTATAGGGACGGTTAGAGAAGCTGCGGCCCAGAGTCCGGCAAGACGAACGAGTGCTAGCACTCAGATTCCGCCTGATCTGTGGACACAAGATCAAAAGGTCAGAACAGATCGAGCGGAAAAGGACGGTAGGTGTGAGGTACGAAGACGAGCTGTCTCAATAATAATAACAATGGCACAGACCCACGGACGCTCTAGTCATAAGAACTAGAGA
Source organism: Pygocentrus nattereri (assembly GCF_015220715.1). Classification (NCBI taxonomy): domain Eukaryota; kingdom Metazoa; phylum Chordata; class Actinopteri; order Characiformes; family Serrasalmidae; genus Pygocentrus; species Pygocentrus nattereri. The sequence goes on along the minus strand of NC_051232.1, from coordinate 33,290,167 downwards.
AAGAAGAACCACACAGATCCCGCTTCATGTTAAGTGCCTCCAATAACTGTAGTTACATAATAATAATGATCACATGTAACAACGTAACTACCAACGTAACAGCAGGACTACAGCCGTGTTGCTTATGTCGGTTTGTCGGCAGTCGTGGGCTGGAGGTCAGGGAACCAGCCTCGTGAACAGAAGGTCACCGGTTCGAACCCCAGAGCCGACAGCACATGACTGAGGTGCCCTTGAGCAAGACGCCTAACCCCCAACTGCTCCCTGGGCGCTGCGGATTGGGCTGCCCACCTCTCCGGGCAAGTGTGCTCACTGCCCCCTAGTGTGTGTGTGCTCACTAGTGTGTATGTGGTGTTTCACTTCACAGATGGGTTAAATGAGGAGGTGGAATTTCCCCGTTGTGGGACTAATAAGGGTCTCTTAATCTTAATCTCTTAATCTCATAATTATAGAGGGTCTCCTGTGATGCTTTGTTCTCAGGACTCGTACAACAAACTGACTACAACTACAATAACAAGAATATTAACACAGACTAGAGAGCATAATCATATGAGAGCAGTTGTAGCCGCACTGCACTGGCCGTTTCCTTCAGAATCAGCTATAAAGTTTTATTTTTATTATGCTTTAGCTCCTTCGCACATTCCCCGAGTGCTGATAGACGATGCTTTAAGATTATCTAGCGCTGCTTCTCCATCCTCCAAGCAGACTTGAAAAGAGCAGAGAGGTTCTGTTTTTATTCCCCGAAGATCTCAGTCAATATTAAAAACATAACTTTATAACTTTAATTTTATTCTTTAGCGTTTAACTAGTTTTATTCTTGTTTCCCTTTTTGTTTTTATTTACCGGAGTTTTTCTTTTACTTTCTCGTTATACTGTTATTATAGTCTTATTTTCACTTTTTCTCTTCTTGTGCATTTTAACTATGACTATATTCTATTTTAATTGTTGGATTTTTAAAATGATTTATTTTTGATTATTTCTTTTCTTCTTCTTCCGCTGTTACTTTGTATCGTGAAGCACTTTGAGTTGCATTTTTACTGCATGAAATTTGCTTTTTAATTAAAGATGATTATTATCATTATTATCATTATCATTATTGATATTAGACATGTATAGCTTGACGGTTGTAACAGCATCTATAGCACATTCTCCGTCAACCTGAAAGCCTTTCATGATGCAAAGCACCCTTTGGTTCTTTGGGTGTTCACAGTTCTACTCTTTCGTAAGGAACCCTTGAAGAGCCCTAATGTAAGAGTGTACTGTAACCCATCTGTAGCAGTTAATATATCAGTCCTTACGTTGTAGATGCATGTGTTGTTAGTGTATAACGACATGGAGATCACGTGCAGTACGGAGAAAAGAAGGACAGTCAGGGAGACACTGTCTCTCCGCGAGTTCCAGAGTTTGGCGTCTGCATCATCGAGCATCTTCCTGCGTAACCTCCTCAGAGTAACTACTAGAGATGCACCATATGGTACCAAACACTAGTACTGCGATTAAACTGGCAGCCACTGTGACTGAGATGCGCCTCGCAATACATCAGAAATGGTGTAGCGTCTAGACCTGCATCCAGTAACGGGTGACAACAGCGGTCACAACCCCAGTAAAAACGTAACCCTTTAAGGCAGATGCGAAAACGTGTCCACGTCTCAAGTATAAGCTGCTCTTCTCTGTCGTTCACATACGTAAGAAAGCAATAGCCGTTAACCCTCAACTCTCCTCTCTCCAGAAAAGGCCAGAGAAGGTCTTCAGAGAGTCCACAGTCTGCAGTGTGAGGCTACTGGAACCGGGCTTCACTGAGTCCTGTGGATGTGTGAGAGCTACTGCATGGTGAAGTGAGAAAAAGGCGTCCGCGCTCCACCTTTCTGGCCCTGTTTGATGCAGACAGAGTAGATGAAAGCCACAAGCTGGACAACAGCCTCTCTACAAGCAGCGAAGCTACTGGACCAACTACATCTTTCACTGCGTTTGTCCAGCCAGTCACCTTTTCGCCAAGGCTACTTTGGCCCAGTCCCATTCCACCCCTTGCCCCTACCACTCAGCCCTAAGCCCTCCGTTTTGCATGTTCACGTCTAGGGGTGGGGTGTCCTGATTCTTGTTGAGATAGAGGGGTGGGGCGAAGTGTTGGGGGCTACATGACCCTCCAAAAATGACGATAAACACTGTATAATCTTAGTTTAATGATGTTTCAGTGTATTTTGGTTGTTTTTCTTCATAACAAGCATAAAAAAATCTCTAATAGTACGCAAATGTCTCGGTATCTAGCTGGCTAACTTTCCCGTTCCACCTTAAATAGTCCAGCAGTTCTGACATCTGAAGCTCCAGAATGTGACTGCTCCTCCGTTTAAGGTGGAACGGGAAAAATTCTTAAGAATCTGGAGAATATCTGACTTCAGCTTCATATCACTGAAGAATTAGGGGGGGGTGATAATAAATAATTGCCCCCCTCTTTGAAGCCGTCTGATCCCTAAATGTAACCAAAGCCCAGCAGTGAGGAGCTGAACTTTCCCCTCCTCTGCTGTCCTTACAGATAAATACGATCACTCACTACAGAAAGCTGTTCTTAAGCTATATATTGCCCTGTTATGACTTTTATATTTCATAACGATAATAAATGTCTTACAATCTGACCGTTTCATACTAATAGAGTTAATGAAGATGTTAATATGCACCTAATATCTTCAATGAAATTAACGCACTGTATATTTAACAGCCTACAGACATGAAAGTTCAGTAAAGGAAAAATCTTTAAAGCATCTGTGGTCATCACAGAAAAAAAAAAAAAAAAAGAAACAAAACACAATCAACAAACTGATCAATACTGCAATCAGACGCTTTGTCCTCGGTCAGGTCATCCAAGCCAGCCCTGATGTGCCTCTCTTCTATTTAAAAATGTCCAATAAAAACAGCTTTAACGGTAAAATAAATTCGGAAGGTGAGCGGTAAGATAAACGGGACACGGAATCATGACTGCACGGAACAAAATGTCGGAGCGCTGGAGCAACAACGTTCGGATTGAGCTCAGACAGTTTACTCTCCCTGACTCTGCCCACCACTGTCCTACAGGCACAGAGTCGGAGTCAGTCAAACTCAGCGGCACAACCAATTAAAATCTCCATTTCAAAGTGAAAGTGAGGCCGACTGAGCTCACTAATCCACTAACTGCAAGCTAATGCTCTTACAGTCTTACAGCCGACGTCTCCACGCTGTAAAGTGCCCTAAATGTCAGTCGCAGCAGTTCTTGTCGCTGCATCAAGCCAAGACTTGATGATCTTCAGAGAGGTGAGCTAGTAAAGCATTCGTTTACGTTAATATTCAGTTTTTTGCTCAGTATTTGCAATTTGTAATAATGGTAACACGTCCTATGAATGTCATGTTTGTAAGCATCTATAAACACATTCATAGGATGTTATAATGCATTCGTAAGGCATCGTAAACATGGCTATAAATGTTTATAAACATGTGTTTTATGTTATAGCCATGTCTATTATGCATTATGAATTGTTAGCATAGTGCATTATAAGTTGCGTTCATAACACATTATAAGAGCTCATAAGCTGTATTAGTCCGCTCTGAGTAAAGTGGAGCGTGCTGGACTAAAGCCTCCTCCAGGGTTCAGACTGAGGCTTCAAGTTGAAGAATTTACTGAAGGATTTACTGAAACACTAAAACACAATAAAGCTCATTACAGGCTTCAAATGTCAGAGTTTAAACTAGAGCAACATCAGAGTTTCACCTAATGTGGGAAAGTCAATGTTCACCACTGTTAATGTTCACCACTGTTAATGTGCACCACTGTTAATGTTCACCACCGTTAATATTGACCACCGTTAATGTTCACCACTGTTAATGTTCTCCACTGTTAATGTGCACCACTGTTAATGTTCACCACTGTTAATGTTCACCACCGTTAATGTTCACCACTGTTAATGTTCACCACTGTTAATGTCCACCACTGTTAATGTTCATCACTGTTAATGTTCACCACTGTTAATGTTCACCACCGTTAATGTTCACCACCGTTAATGTTCACCACCGTTAATGTGCACCACCGTTAATGTGCACCACCGTTAATGTTCACCACTGTTAATGTGCACCACTGTTAATGTGCACCACTGTTAATGTTCACCACCGTTAATGTTCACCACCGTTAATGTCCACCACCGTCAATGTTCACCACTGTTAATGTCCACCACCGTCAATGTTCACCACTGTTAATGTTCATCACTGTTAATGTTCACCACTGTTAATGTTCACCACCGTTAATGTTCACCACCGTTAATGTTCACCACCGTTAATGTGCACCACTGTTAATGTTCACCACCGTTAATGTGCACCACCGTTAATGTCCACCACCGTCAATGTTCACCACTGTTAATGTCCACCACCGTCAATGTTCACCACTGTTAATGTTCACCACTGTTAATGTTCACCACTGTTAATGTTCACCACTGTTAATGTGCACCACCGTTAATGTACACCACCGTTAATGTGCACCACTTTTAATGTGCACCACCGTTAATGTTCACCACCGTTAATGTGCACCACTGTTAATGTGCACCACTGTTAATGTGCACCACTGTTAATGTGCACCACTGTTAATGTTCACCACTGTTAATGTTCACCACCGTTAATGTACACCACCGTTAATGTGCACCACTGTTAATGTGCACCACCGTTAATGTTCACCACCGTTAATGTTCACCACTGTTAATGTTCACCACTGTTAATGTTCACCACTGTTAATGTCCACCACCATTAATGTGCACCACTGTTAATGTGCACCACTGTTAATGTGCACCACCATTAGCCTGGCACTAACTTAACACTGCATATCCAATATTAGACTGTTTGGAACATCTGAATATTCAGGACTGAAGCCTGGCACTGACAGTATAACATGTTATTAACACTACTTATAATGCATTACATTAATAATTCATAATGCATAATAAACATGGCTAAAGTGTAATTCAGCATAGTAATTTTTTATAAAAATGTATAAGCATGTATTTTAATTCCTTATGAATGCCTCATGCATTATAACGTTATAAATGTCTTTATAGATGCTTACAAGTAACAAGGTTATTAAATGTTATCAGTAAAGATCTTTAGATATAGGAGTTGTTCACGTATTGAAAATGGTGCAAATAAAGAAACCGGGTTCAGTTAAAAGCATCATGAGTTCATGGCACGTTATCTTGCCTTAGAGCGCAACACACCGCCACTAAAGCTGGGATGGACAAAAAAGGAAAGGACAAGGTGTAGTTAATCATTCCATTAATACAATGAGAAAAATGCCAATTGTATATTTTAGGATGATGAAATTGGTCAAGTTTATACATATTCGTGAGTAAACGTCAAATCAAATCACGTTTATTGTGACAACAGATTTACACAGATAATCTAAGGTGTGTAGCCCACTTGTAGTACTAAAATATACAAAAACATACACAACACAAATATAAATTTGTGCATATACAACAAAATAATATATAAAATAAATACACACACACACACACACACAAACACACATACATATATATATAGACATATATGTGTGTGTGTGTGTGTGTGTGTGTGTCTGTGTGTGTGTGTATACACACTAGACCCTAAATATATACACATATACACCAGTATTGCACTGGGATTTCCAATGTACAGTTTGTACAATAATATCAATTATTAAAAAAGATATGATATATACAGTTGTACACATTTACATTATATATATATATATATATATATATATATATATATATATATATACACACACACACACACACACACACACACATTTTCCAGATTATACAACATATGGATAGATACCGCAAGATGTCAAGTCTATATGTGCAGGATGGAACTTGCTGGATTGATGTTAAGAGCAAGTCTGTTTCCAAGGACGCATTGTTAGGGTTTAAACATCGTAAGTTTATTGCTAACTAGGCTAAAGTCAAGAAGAAGGTCCAAGTCAAGAAAATGTGAAAACCTTTCTCTGATAGATATGGTGGCTGAGGAGAACGAACCAGTTAGATGACAGCCTTATCGGCATGCAGCACTGGACTGCTGAGCTGTAGTTTTAGCTCATTTAGGCACCCTCTATTAGATTAGATTAGATTAGATTAGATTAGATTAGATTAGATTCAACTTTGTCATTGTGCATATTAGTTATCCAAGACAGCAACCTACCAATCTCTGTGTGCTGTTTTTAGTGCAACACCAGTGCTGCCACCTAAAAACGTTTTAGTGCTGTTTTTTCCGTCTCAGTTGTTAAGAGATTATCTGTTTGTTAGTCCTTACAGAAATTCAAATATCAAAATTAGTCTGCATGCACAGCCCTACTTTACACAGCTGTTGGTACTGCTGTAGGGCTACATCGCTGGAGCTGCTCCACGAGCATCAGTGTTGATACTGGCACATAAACACAGTACTGATACCATTACTCTGGGCGTAATGATAGCATTAAGCCTTGATTTAGCCTTTAGCACAGCAGCCCGCAAGTTGGGCCTGTGCGTCCTGATGCTCATCCAACAAGTAAATGTCATCTAACCAAGCTCCATTTTACCAAAACAAAAAACTGTAAAATATAATAGTATAATTATCAGGACTTTTATGTGAGTTAGGTTAGGCAGAGTTAGTATCGATATCGGTACTCCGTATTAGCCGATACTAAAGGATCAGGTACCACACCAATAATGTTATTTTAAATACAGTTTAAAGTTCAGCAAACACCGGAGCCCACAACAGTGTTTCTCAGGTGCAGTCCTGGACGCCCACCTGCACAGCAGTTTCACTTTCATTCGTTCTCTGCTTTCGCCAGATATGGGCAAGCGCTTCATGAAGCATTTTAGATGAGGGAAAACACTTCAGTGTTAAATATAGGACAGAACAGAGTAAAAGTGGGAGTGTGGGATTCGATAGGACGTCTATGACGTTTATACTTCGCTCACACACAGGTAAAAAAACAGGCCTGTATTTGGACAGGTGTGAGACGTGGTGTCTAGCACAGCCAGCGTGACTGAAACGTTGATTAAATTTATATCTGTTTTATTAGACGCACGACTAAAATGACTAAAATCTTACTGGTTTTAAGGGTAATGTTGAGAATGAGCATCACATACTCAAGCAAAAATATCAAAGAGTATTGGAAGCCTGTAAAATGCCTCTCGAGCCAGCCCTAAAGGCCAGTTATCTAAGCGGAGGCTGAGGCCTGCAGGGTCAAACGCTGACGCTGTTCAGATCTGAAGGTTTGTTGTGACGTTGTATTTTCGCCACAACATACGTGGTCCTCCACATATATTGCCACCCCTGGTAAAGAGGAGTAAAACTTTCAAAATACTAACACAATCTAGCTTTTATTCGTAGCACAACAATCAAAAAAATAAAGCCTCTTTGCAACGACAACAGCTCTGAACCTTCTTCTGTAACGCTTAATTAGACTGGAGAACACATGGGAAAAGATCTGAGACCGTTCCTCCACACAGAACCTCTCCAGAACCTTCAGTTTCAGAGCTCCCACACTGTGGATTCTCCTCTTCAGATCATCCCACAGGATGTCTATGGGGTTTAGGCCACAGGACTTGGGTAGCCCCTTTTTATCATTATACTGTAAATAAAGCTTAGATATTTGCAAATGTTTTAAATAAAAGGGAAAGCAATTAAGAATACTTTTACAGCTCATCCTGCTCAGGGTGAGCCAGACATGTCGATATTTGTGAAGTGCTGAAAGTCAGTTTTAGTTATAATAAGAAGCTGGCGTACTAGAAGCAACTTCAGCCTCATAAAAAGTCGAACACTGAGATTTTACGAGAAACTATTCCACCTCTGAGGAAAGGTTTCCTGCCAGAGATGTGAGAAAAGTGAGTATAGCTGAGCGAAAGCTTAAAAGCACACAGTTAGTCTGCATTTTTATTTCTATATATTAGCCTATACAAGGACATCAGCACATACGGAGACATAGTTACAGCCAAGACGGTGAAACGTTACTTTAATAAGATGGAGATAAAATGTTGTGGCTCCCAAGGTGGTTTGAAAATTATTCAAAGGACAAAACGGCTCTTCTCAGCTTTTGGGTTGCGACCTCTTATGGAACTGTGGCACTACCCCTCCAAGGAGTTATGCATGGTGGCAGAAACTGACAGCACTTTCATTCACTTATTCCTCTCTTACACGGGTCAGGGTGAGTGTGCAGTGTACCTATATAAGGAGAGCGGCAGTGCCTGGAAATGATTCAGAGTCATACAGTGTCAAGTATGACATAAAACACTGGACAGAATGTCGAAGACAACAGCCCACACAAGAAGACCCTTATCACTTTAAACAGAATCGTGCATTAGTCCTTCACAGATCTGAAACAAGAGACAAGAACCTAATAAACATTCTCATTGACTGACCCCAACACATTGGACCACGTGGTTGCAATCTCTGACCATCGTACCCTGAGGCACCACATGCACTGGGGACGAGAACCGGGATTATGATAAAGCTCTCACCTCTCGTCCTGTAAGGACGTGCCGAGCCAGCTTGACTTTGGCGAAGTTGCCCTTGCCGATGGTCTTCAGCAGGCGGTAGTTGCCGACGTGCGGGTGCTCGTCCACGCTGGAGCTCAGAGAGTTCCTGCATCGTGGGAGGCTTTGTCGGCTGGCCGATTTGGCGGGTGGTACAGGCGCTTCCGGAAAACCGTCCAGGGAGGTGTGCTGGAAAAGAGCCACACAGGCCGAGAGAAGAAGGAGCGCGGTTAGGACCTGGAGAGAGACTGCTTAGTCACGGACGTATTGCTGACACACACAGGTTCACACGCCGAGCTGCTCTTTGCAGCAGTTATCCTTGGCATTGCTGAGATAGTGGCCGCTGGGCAGGCTTTGAATCTGGAAACGCGATCTAGTGGGTGCTGTTTCAAGCCTCAAACCCTTTCTGCCAATCCGAGCTGTGTAGTGAAGAGACAATGGTGTCAAGTTCCTGATCTGGAACATCACATCTCAGTTCACAAAAAGATCTACTATAGGCAAAATGTGCATAAATAAACAACGACAACGAGGTTATATATCAGCGTAATACATGTTTACGTACTTTACCACAAGTGTCCTAGTTGCGGGAGGCTTCTAATAAAAGCATTATTGGAATCTGCATCTACTTTGGTTGACTAGGTCTTCTCTTTCGGATTACTGTGTGGAAACCAATGCAGCAAACTTTTCAACCGTGTGAAGGGACTGTCCACACTTATTTTAAACAAACAAACAAACAAATAAATAAATGACCTCAATGCTTTTTCATTCCACCCCTGGCATTGAAGCAGCCCCAGGAAGCAAGGAGGCGACAGCATGCAGGTTAAAGATTCGTTTACCTTTATTTGGATGGTCCACCGTTGTCCCCTATAGATTATCTACAGATGGGGTTAGGATTTGGGCTAGAACGGGTGAGGGTTAGGGTTTTGGGTTGAGGTTAAGGTTAGGTTTAGGATTAGGATTAGAGCCAGGTTTAGAGTAAAAGAAAACGATGGTCAGTTTAGTAGATATTCACAAAGCTTCTAAAGTGGACTACCCAATAAAGCATTACCGATTTATGGAGGCTATAGCACAGTTTCATTTTCATGTCTTTCACGACCTTCGTGGGCTGAATCAAGTGTGTTCAAACAGGTGCAGGATAATGTGAATCTCCAGGACTGAAGCTGGGAAAACGTCTAAGGATCCAAGAAAGTCTAGCTGATGCTTGTTACTTACATTAGCCAATGACAGGAGGAGTTTGAATTAATCTAATAAACCTGGAAACTACTGCTGACTTGAATTTGGCATCGTTTGCTGGAAGGGCCTCTAGGACAAGAGACTGATTAGAGAAAAGCACCTTTGTCTTTATCAGCTGAAACTGAAGCAGGAATGACTTACTAATTCTACACAATACGGCATTTCTATATGATAAATTCTGTGGTCGCCCATTATTTTCTGAACTCGATCGCATTTTCACAGAAACCACTACGACTACGTGACCCGGACATAAAACGCGATGTTTGGGGCTCCGGAGTGGTGCAGTCATCTAAGCGCTGGCCGTGTCATCAGGAGATAACGAGTTCGATCCCTGGTGATGCTACAGCCGTCCATAGCCAGGAGTCCAAGAGAGAACAACTGGCCTCGCTCTCTGGGTGGGTAGGATGGCCCCCTGTCTCCCCCTATTACTCAACGCGACACTAGTCAGCGCAGGCATCTGTTAGCTGACGTAACAGAGCTGGCAGCTGCCACTTTCCTCCGAGCGTGTCCAGCTGGCCAATGACGTTGCGTGAGCGGCAGCTCAAAAAGATGCAGTGGAGCTTCAAAGGACTCAGAAGAAGCCTGTGTTGCCTTCACCCTCCTGTGTGATTGGGGGAGTCCTAATTAGTGGGTGGAATTCTAGGCGACTAAATTGGGAAGAAAAGGTAAAAATTTAAAAACAAAACGAAATGTTTGAAAAAGCTGTCAGGTATCACAATGACAATACGAGAGGTGACAACTTACTATTAAAATAGTGGCAAAGGACATGAAATACTACCAACTACTTACATCAGAACAGCCAGCACATTTTCTGTGCTCTGAAGGGCTGAGAAACAGCCAGGATTACCTAAACCATTTTTACTATAAAGGCTACAAACCAAATAAACATATATGAAATACTACTACTAGTTACTATTTTTTAGTATAATCACAAATTTTTAGGTATTAGATAATGTAGTATCGTATATACCAGGTTGTATATAGTTTAAAAATAACATTGTTCTTGCTTTCATGCAACTAGGCACCTTGGTTTTATGCTGGTCCGAGACTCAAAATGATACTGGGGGTGTAAGACAGCGAGTTCTGGGGACATTTTAAGGCCTCAGGGTGTGTGTTTTGTAGTTGGCTCTTCAGCCTTATGGTTAAGTCACTCGTGGGAGAGCAGGTTCAGTCCCAGCGCAGAGAAGCAGGCTTGGAACAGCTTGTGCTGGTAATGTAGTGACGTCTCTCTGGCCCTGCGTGTATTCGGTAATTAAATCAGTTCTGTTACCGCCGCTCTAACGATGTGTTTATCGTAGAAACTCCTATCGTGATAAAGACAAAAATATTAATTTTAGATTTATCGTGCAACCCTAGCACGTAATGATACCATTCCACACAAAATATAGCCAAACTATATATAAAATAGTAACAGCTCACTGTGTGAGGGACACGTTTACAGGACAGGCCAAAAGCTAGGCTGACTTGCTGCTTCTGAGAAAAAAGCAAAGGGAAAGGAGTGCATACTGGAAATTCTGCTACTGCAAAAGCATTACCGGAGCCGACAGTCTGAAATTCAGGCTGAAATACTGTGACGTTATCTGATCCAATAGTCCAAATGGGGTAAACTGCATTACAGAGAGACCGAAGCTGAACACCTGATGCTATACACTGCAGTGGAACTGTCTAAGTGCTCTGGGACTCCAGCCTCCAATAACGGCAGCCTGAGTGCTCAAGTGTGGACTTGCCCAGATGTAAAATGCTACAGTGAGAGAGAAGGGAATGAGTTAAGACTTAACCACATCTGGGCAGAGAGTGTCACTGACATAAAGCAGAAGTAAAGGCCCAGAGGAAAAGGCTACTCTCCACAGCTAGTTTCACAAAGTCCTCAGAGTTCAAAACTTTTTGATGGACGTAACTGCCGTAATGATGATTTCAGACTAAACCGCGGTTCTGCCTCCGCCGCCATAGCCCGAGGGGAAAAGATACTGAGCTAAAGAGGCGGAATGCTACACTGCACAGGCCTGTCGAACAGCAGAGCGCATGCTGGGATAGATGAGTCCAGGTTGGATCCCCGTGGTGCCCAACTGTAGAAGTAGAGGGTGGAAGATAAACAAGATCGGCCTGCTTCTGCCAGAAGAACCGCCAGGGCAGCTGCTGCCGTCCGTCTGGCCGTTGCGCCCTCAGCTGCCACACCCACAGAACAAAACCTGGGTCGGGTTACGGCACCGCTGCCACAATCCTGCTGCGTCGTAACGCTACACCGAGCAGTGCGCTGCAAATATCTGCATCTCAGCTACAATCCTGTAGCGCAGAATAGGGCAAGTTCAAGAGTACTAACATAGTGGCGCATGTGATACGACGCAGGTAGTGGGGTGGCTGTCAAAACATACGTGGGGATGTGCCTCGTTGACGTGTGCATATCTGACCCTTTGTTATGAGATGCATACCAGCGCCGGTGGGTGTGTGAGCGAAGGAAAGGTTTAGAGAGAACGACACACAGTGTGTCTGCGATGACAGTGAAACATGAGATTGCACGGCTTCCTCTGGGAGGATTAATAGCCTCTGACAATAGAGCGAGCGAGAGAGGCCGAGAGAGGCCGAGAGAGACCGAGGGAGCGAGAGAGAGATCAGATTTAATGCAGGAAAGTCCCTGCGTCGGAATAAATCAGCATCTCGCCTATTAATGCTAATATCCCAACACTAATGGCCCTGAGCGAGCCGGCGACATTAACACATATCACCAGGCACCCTCAGAGCCGTTACGTTCTCCACTAAAGCACCATAAATCACACAGAGGCAGGTTCCGTTCCTTAAACCTGCATCTTAATGATATTCAGTCTAGGCTTAAGTAATGGCCAGGGACTTTAAGGTACTAAGGTACAAGTTTCCTGGACGGGATTTATACACTCTTGGTTACATGAGGGGCAACAAACACATGGCCTGTCATCACAAACGTCACGTAGTTGAGATTGAGCAATGTGTAAGGCCTCTCTGAGGGTCTACTTTAACACATCATCCCTCCTGCCAAACGGCATGTTTAAGCTTCCGATCTGACGAGGAAGAACTGTTGTCGAACTGTTGACGACACAGCCGAAATGTGGCTGCATGAAAGACCTCTGAGTGTAAATCAGACACCTAAGCATTCATGTTCTCCATGGTTTGGACTGGACGAGCTCAAGGAGCTTCACTGTAAGAGCACAGCTTCATGGTAACGGATCTCTTGGACGCTAAACAGCGTAACACCAATAACTGATCTGCTGATGTAAACTGAGTCCAGTCCTGGTCGCCTGTTGGTGCTGCAGCTGCTTTCAGGGTCAGTGGGCTAGAGCTGACTTGGCAGTACTGGTCAACAGCTCAAGTTGACAAATCCAAATTATGGTGATGTCTAAATAATCACAGGCATTTATTTACTTGAGATGTTTATTCTGAAATTGCCAGTCGTCCCTGTTTCTTCTAAACTCCTCAGTTTATGACTTGACTAGAGTATGGCTAGAGGCCCAATGACATACAGCACTGCTGACCAAGCCCACTCCTTGAGACCTACAGAGCTCAGCAGCGAGTGGCTCCACATCTGTGTATCCGTGTCGTCTACTAACACTGTGCTTGTGCAAGTTTTGGCATAACATTATGACCACCTCCTTGTTCCTACCTGCTCTGTGAGGGTCCATGGGGGTCCTGCCCACTGAAGAACAGGGTAACAGAGTATCAGAGAAACAGATGGACTACAGTCTGTAACTGTAGAACTACAGAGTGCAGCTATACAGTAAGTGGAGCTGATAAGATGGACAGTGAGCGGAGAAACGAGGAGGTGGTCAGAATGTTCTACCCGGTTGGTGTGTATCTAAAATTTTTGTTCTAAATGCAACATATAAACACAACCTATATAATGCGGCGCCAGTATTGCCCTAAATGTAACTAAAGCCCAGCAGTGAGGAGCTGAACTTTCCCCTCCTCTGCTGTCCCTGCAGACGGGCAGGGTCGCCTACAGAGCGGCGCTAGTAGCTGTTAATGAAGAGATGCTCTTTTATTAGAGGGTCTCATTTCAGAGGGAAGATCTCAACCACTACCTCTCATAACTCAGTTCCAAGGCACAAGGTGACACTAAAAAACAAGGAGTAGAGGTAGAAAGAAGAAATAAGACTGGGCCAAATTCATCCCACCAAAAAAAACCAAAGCCGAATTGTGAGCTTCTCTCTTTTAAGGACAGTGAGCTTTCAGTCCATTGGCCCAGTTCAGGTGAAGTTTACTGTTCACCCTATAATTTTCCCTCTACACAAAACACAAGCCTCGCATCCCAGACACTCGACTCGGACACAATAATGGACCTGTGAAACTGACAATATATTAACACCAGTGTTGAGAAAAGAAACCCCTTGGTATTTTATACATTTATCCTAATTGTTATTAAATATAAGTGTTAATTGGAAATGATCAGGGTGCTCCTCAACGCTGACAGGCCCCTACTAGCCAGGCAGACCAATGGAAAAATCACCTGAGTGTCCAGCACCACTCCGGCTTACAGCTCATCAGTGATTTAGCCGCTCTGGAGCGGAGCCAGCTGGACGTGCGGCAGGATGACTCATGAGCGAACATGTCTATGATCTGTTCCTAGTGGATGAAATCCTTGAGAGTGGGCCTGCAGAGCTGCCCAGCCATCGCACTCTGCTGTAGCGTCTGACAGCACAGTCCAGCCGTTTAACGCAGTCAAAATAAACAGATATTTCTGCCTTTCGCTGGGCTTTAAGGATGTAAACTCAAGGCTGCTGACACATTAAATCCGACATGTAAAAGTACACGATCTAGCAAGGTTGGAGAACCGAATTAAAAAAGAATAACAGCCACTGATTAAGATAAAAAAATATCCCAACACTATCAACCAACGAGGTCAGGTACTGATGCTGGACGGTCAGTTCAGGCTCATCCCAAAGGTTCTCGATGGAGCTCCATCACTCCAGATAACACATCCTCACTGCTCCATAATACTGGGGGGCTTTACAGCCCACTGACCTCATGCTGCTCCAGATCTACAAACAATGCTTTTCCCTGAAGATTATACAAGCAGCATTCCAGCAGTTGAACGCCTGGGTCAGCAACATGTGAAGCAGCCAAGCTGACCAAGGGGTGTCCACAAACTTTTGTACACTAAGGCCCAATCCCATTTCACTCCTGGCCCCTACCAATGGAAGGGTGTCCTGATTCTCGTTGAGATACGCCTCACAGGGTGAAGTGTTGGGACCACATGACCCTCCAAACAGAGGTTTTTCAGAGACTCTCCAAACGGAGTGCCACGATTAAAAAATCCGTTCCACCTTAAAAGGTGCAGCAGTTACTTTCTGGCGCCTCAGGCTTTAGAACTCCTCCTCCGTTTAAGGTGGAACGGGAAAATTCAAACGAGAATCTGGAGAATCTCTGACTTCAGCTTCACATCACTGAAGAATTCCGGGTGGGTGATACTAAATAACTGCCCCCCTCTTTGAAGGCGTATGATCCCTAAATGTAACTAAAGCCCAGCAGTGAGGAGCTGAACTTTCCCCTCCTCTGCTGCCCCTGCAGACGGGCAGGGTCGCCTACAGAGCGGCGCTGGTAGCTGTTAATGAAGTGATGCTCTTTTATTAGAGGGGCTCATTTCAGAGGGAAGATCTCATCCACTAGGAGGAAAAATAAATGGGATTGAGCCACAGTGTATTTCACACTTCTGTCCCACCCTTCTATAGTCTGAAAAATAAATCTAAATTCTGCTCCCAAAGTGTGCGCACACTTTACAAACCATCACAATACATTCAACAATGAATGCAGTAAGGAATGAATGCTTCTCTTACACAGTGATAGGAAACACAGCAGCTGGAATTCTCTAAGGTGAGTGTATACATGGTTGGTCCACTCTCGGGGTGTTTTTACAGCGACAGCTCCAGATTTTAAGACTCTGGATGAGACGCAAGGGGAAGTATTCAGACACTAATGTCCGCTTCATATTTACACATACACTGGCCCATATTCGTGTCCATACAATTAAACCCACGTATGGTCGGAGCCGGTTTACATTTGAGCGTTTATTCTAATAATTATGTTCTCTTTCTAAGGAAACATGCAGTTGATCACAGGTTATTATACGGCCCAGCCCTACATTGACCTCCAGCAGCCAAAATGAGAAGGTGGAGGTATATGGTGTATGGCCTAGCCAATCTCCCGGTGTGAATCCCATTTAAAATTGTGAATCGTTTTGAGCCCAGAGAGACCCTCATAACCTCGAGTAATTGTCAATAGGTCACCACTGAATGACGACACTGCAAAAAGCTAAATATATCTTACGGCGGTCGTCTCAAAGTCAACAGCGGCTTCGCGATGAAGTACTTGTAGGTCTCGTTCACCACAAATTTCTTAAATGTGTTCTTGCAAAAGGTCCTAAGAAAAAGTCTACGTCTGATTATTAAAGCGGAGAACTGTTCACACCTTCGTGTAGATTCTGTTCTTACCTGAGAACAAAACCCAAATAAGAGCGCACCTTCTTCCTGAGAACGGTCGATGAATGAGGCCCAATGTTATTCATTCACGGTGTTTGAATTTCCCCCCCAATTCGATCCATATTTTCTGTTGATGATTATAAGCAGAAAGCCAAAATACTTTGCGTGTAAACCTGAAGTGGGCATATGCACTGTGAGTACATTAAACAACCAAAACAAAGCGTCTGAATACTTGTTCACTCTCACTGTATCACCAATGACGTCAGGTAAACCAGAGTTAACGCCCAACATCCCAGTCACAACAGTTAAAGAGATTTAATACCCATGGATACTCGGGGTGGAACAACTCTCCAAATCCACAATTCAGCCCACTTCTTGATTTCTGAGCCAGGATCTGGTGCAGACCTCTGTGTTCTTTCAAACTGCCAACAATTGGTTCCGTCAACCTCTCCTGATACACAAGACTGTGGGATGGATAAAATATTGATATGGCGATACATCATATCGATGCACTGGGACCAAATATCAATACATTTATTGAAACACGCACGCACTGCCAATGCTCTAAACCAGAGGCCTTCAATTAAAATTCAATAAGGTCCAGTTAGAGAAAATATCCTCAAGCAAACGTCCAGAACATCATCATGAGGTATTCGCTCGTCTGCCTTCACATCCATCTGAACTTGAGTGACATCCCATTCTTAATCCATAGGGTTTAATATGATGTCGGCTCACCCGTTGCAGCTATAACAGCTTCAGCTCTTCTGGGAAGGCTTTCCACAAGGGTTAGGAGTGTTTATGGGAATTTCTGACCGTTCTTCCAGGAGCACATTTGTGAGGTCAGACACTGATGTTGGACGAGAAGGCCTGGCTCACAGTCTCCACTCTAATTCATCCCAAAGGTGTTCTATGGGGTTGAGGTCAGGACTCTGTGCAGGCCAGTCAAGTTCTTCCACACCAAACTGGCTCATCCACGTCTTTATGGACCTGCTTTGTGCACTGGTGCTCAGTCATGTTGGAGCAGGAAGGGGCCGTCCCCAAACTGTTCCCACAAAGTTGGGAGCGTGAAATTGTCCAAAATCTCTTGGAGCTGAAGCTTTAAGAGTTCCTTTCACTGGAACTAAGGGGCCGAGCCCAACTCCTGAAAAACACCCCCACACCATGATCCCCCCTCCACCAAACTTTACACTCAGCACAATGCAGTCAGACAAGTACCGTCTCCTAGCAACCGCCAAACCCAGACTGGTCCATCAGATTCCCAGACGGAGAAGCGTGATTCGTACAGGCCACTTCAGATTTTACAGCATTGAAGGGACGAATGAAATAGATTACATAGTTAGAAAAGATTTTATTGAGGCACAGTTAAGATTAAGAGACCCTTATTAATTATGTACCATAATTAATGATTACCATTGAGTATCAGAGAATGGCAGTATTGCGGTATCATCATTATGGGCAACGTATCGTGACAGTATCATACCGTGAGATGCCCTGTGATTCCCACCCCGATTGGTGATGCTTTCATTTTATTCTAATTGGACTGTCTGAACAGTCTGAAAGAACCTTTGATGATTTGTGATACAGCCATTCTTTTCGACCTCCGCTGTTAAGGTGATCTTGTTCATCATGTTTTACTCACATAAACAACTTGGCCAAGAAACCTCTAATCTTTGAATTTGTACCAAAGGCAATGAATTCGTCTCTGCCTAAAAGCAAATCCACTCGACTTAAATAAATAAATAAATAAATAAAAACCATTTAAGTCCTCTCATCACAAAACGCAGCGCTGGTTATGTAATGGCTTTTCGTGAAACGCCCCAGAAGCACCTCAGCCAAAATCGCATGGGCTACTACGGTCAATAAGAACGCAGGAACAGAGGCTAAAACACTTTGAGAACTTTTTATGGTCCTTATCTTCTCTACACCGCCAGATGCAAAACCTCACAAGCGCCTGAGACTAGATTATCACCACAGCGCAGCACAGACGTCTGTAGGGGCGACAAGTTATCAGCATAAGTCTCAAAAGTGTATTGCACTCAGTCACAGATGCATAACAATCAATACCAATTTGCCCTCATCTCTGACGTGTCAGGTGCTGCAGAGCTTTTAACTGCCACGAATGCAGCAATACGGAAACTGGGCCCGGGCCAATAATCAATATTTCTGAGTCTGTATCTGTTGATACTGATGCTGCTACTCGTATTTTCGCTTTTTTACAACTGGCCAAGCAGGCATATGCTAAAGGAGCATATTACACTGGCTCAGCAGTTCTGCTATGAGAAAAGTGATATCCCTTCTGCAAGTCACCTCACGAATAAACGAACACCGGTATTTTTCAGGCCGCTTTACTCCGGGAATCTTCACCACTGCTTTCGGCTCAATCCCATTTCTTCTTTCTACCCCTACCCCTTGTTTTCAAGTGTCACCCTCACCCCTTGTTCCTGAGCTACAGGGCAGTGGTTGAGATCTTCCCTCTGAAATGAGACCCTCTAATAAAAAGAGCATCACTTCATTAACAGCTACTAGCGCCGCCCTGTAGGCGACCCTGCCCGTCTGCAGGGACAGCAGAGGAGGGGAAAGTTCAGCTCCTCACTGCTGGGCTTTAGTTACATTTAGGGGTCATACGCCTTCAAAGAGGGGGGCAGTTATTTATTATGACCCCCCCTAATTCTTCAGTGATATGAAGCTGAAGTCAGAGATTCTCCAGATTCTTCTTCGAATTTGCCCCTTATAATGGAGATAGGGATGTTCTTTTGGGTGCTATACATAACTATCTTCCAAAAGGTTCTATACAGAACAACCTACAGCAGATTCTCTATGAGTCTGAAGAACATTTTCAGGAGGCAAAGAAGGAGGAAAGAAGCATGCAAAGGGTTGTTAGAGTGTTCGTGGTTCCATATAGAACCATTTTCTTTCCTAAAGAACCCTTGCAGAACCATGCTTTTAGGAGTGTGAAACAGTTCTGCTGTTCTCAGGGAGTGTGCAGTAACACAGGATGTGCGGCAGACCGACTAAGGTTTAACTGGGTTAGCCTAAAGCCGAAGTACAGGCGTATTACTCTTTAAAATAAATGAATTATCATAGATCCTTAAGACGCTTCTTTATGAAGGCCTCTGCGTGGGCTACAGCTCGTCTGGCGGTCAGTGTAGAGGCCAAACAGAATGTTTTTGTTCAGCGTGTTTCACAAACAGAATTTTCAGTTTTGTTTATTTATTTATTTACACTTCAAAAACAAGATCTTCACAGATTTGCCCATCTGTGATAACCGTTTATACTGATATCTGAGCTGCTACTAAACAGGGTGATTCAAAAAGATTCGTCCAACTTCAGAACGATGTATTTCTCTTGTAAATCATCACAGATCAGTGCAGTGAGCTGTAAACGGTTTAACTGAGCATGAAGTTTATTATGTAACTGTACAAGGTCTCGGTCTGAACCTCCTCCAGCTGGACGGACGACATCAACTCCACAGTGAGACTCATCCCAGACTGGACTGAGCGTGTCGGGCGTCGCCGCTCTCACGGCTCTTTAAGGCCGCGTTCACACAGCAGGTAAAAGTGGCCCAAATCTGGTCTTTGTGTGACACAGATGTGTGTCTGTGTGTCAGTGTGAACAGATAAACACACCAAATCTCACGTTTTCAGTTCCGATTTGAGACGCTTTCAGATGTGGGACTGAAATCCGATCCGTATCCGATCTGCGGCGATGCGACTCAGTCTGAACATCCAGACCGGAAGTCCGACTTTCACATCAAACCAGCTCCACGTTCGCCATCATTTCGCGCTGCTGAGACTCGTAAACATTTAGGCTGATGTTTCTGGATTAAAAATTAGAAGAGACTCTAATTTTCGCAGCCGCTCCGTGTTTGAAGAGGAGCCGAGGCTGCAGGGTCAGGGAAGAGTTTAAAGAATCCCAGGACACAAACCAAAGAAGTGACCGTGGCCGATTAACGTGCCCTTCCTCTGGCGAACTCAAAGACATTCTGGGTGAAGAGTCTAGCTGTCATAATCGCTCCTGTGATGCTGGCGAAGACGAACCTGAAAGCTCCGGGAGTGGCAGGCGTTCTCTGGACGAGCCACGGGAAGTTTGTTATTCTTCGGAATTATTTGGTGAGAAAATCAGATTTGGGCCACTTTCGCCTGCTCTGTAAACATAGCCCAAGTGTGATTTCGGAGATCATCCGCTTCTTCTGGGAGTGCCACTTAAACAGACTCCTGAGCTGTTGGAGGTTCACTGCCAGACGGACAGCCAGAAACTCTATGACTCCCTCTTTCAATTGGATTGTGATTGGTTCCTAAACGCCTCACGGTTGTAAAGATTCGGTGCTAGGGAATCAGATTCATCTCTTCGAATCACCCTGCGCGTATCGTTCTTTACGGAACTGGTTTGCCGGTTAATCCGAGTCTCTGTTCTAAGCAAAAAACAGAAATTCCCATCTGATCAAGAATGATGAACGTCCTAATAACTACTGTAATAAAACACGATCATAAATAAGAATATCAGATATGCTCGGTCAGCGAAAAGGAGCCAAAGCCTAAACCTGTGTGCACAGTTTATGTGCTGCAATCAGCAAAAACGTGGCCTAAAAAAAAAAAGACTAAGGGGGTCAAACAACAGCTTTGCCATGACCTTCATTACCTCCATGAGGCTCAGTGGTGCACAAAGAGGTCACTCAGTGGCCAGCTCCCTTCCAACCGCAATTAAATGGGACTGAATCAGTGAAGGCTGATTAAGTTAATTGGCTCATATGACCCCAGTGTCATAGCAGGACAAGAACCTCTGGAAGAGGGCAAAGCAGCCACACTCGACCTACTGCATTACCTCGGCCGTCCATGAAACTCCCGGTACGAGAAACACTAGGAGGGATCTGTTGGGGCCAAATCTGTCTGCCTTGAGTCTTTCTGACGGTACTTCTCTCTTTTGCTCTGTGATCAAGACTTCACAGGTCAGGAGCTTCACAGGCTCAGCAGGGCATCTCCACTCTGGCCCATGGTAAGCCCTTGATGCTGCGTGCCTCATGGCGAGGATAAAACGCCGTTTTTAAAAAAGTAAAAGAGGTCAGAGTTTCCCCAAACATTCCCGGGGGAGTACGTCAGGCGAGTGGGGGATCGACTTATGCCGACGGGTATCGTTTCCTCGCTCCTGTCCCGGCACAAAGCAAGGTGAAACGGTGACACTGGCCCAGAAGCGCTCACCAAATGACAAATACCCTGGCCCTTGTGGCACAAACCCCTGTACTGCATTACCACGTTCCAGAAATGACAGCGAGATCCATTACATAAACTTCTCCTGACTGTGGAAGACCCTCCGGCTCCGACCGGACAAATGATGCAATTCAAGACCGAGAGGCCTGGTGTTCGGCTTCCTCCACTCCAAGATGTGGCCACAGAGAAAATTCTCTCCCCATCGTATCGGTCAATAGTTTGACATAGTCTATCAATTTTAACAGGACATCAGTTTGAGATGGTAAGACTGATATCATGAGAAAACGAGTCATTATTACAAGATATCAAGCAAACATCTTAAGAGAAGATCATGAGCTCGATATAGAAAGTCAGACGTTGAGAAAATGAGTCGTTTGTCCGAGAAATTGTGAGAAAAAAGTGAGTGAAACAAAATATTATGTAAACATCTCGAGAAAATGTCACGAGCTGAAAATAGTGGGTCAATTAAAAAAGAAAAGTCAGTGGTCTGAGATGGAAAGTCGATGTTACGAGAAAATAAGTCATTATTACAAGATATTGAATAAACATCTCGAGAAAATGTCATGAGTTGGACATAGCGAGTCAAATTTCAAGATGATAAGTCACCGGCTCGAGAAAATGAGTCAATACTACAAGAGAGTAAGTCACTATTACAAGATATTACGTACACATCTTGGGAAAATGTAATTACTTTGACATAGTAAGTCAAATTTTAAGAAAACAGGTCATTAGTTCGACATGGCATGCCAATATTACAAGAAAATAAGTAAACATCTCGAAAAAATGTCACTAGTTTGATATAACTTAACTTTTAAGGAAATGGGTCACTGGTTTGACATGGTAAGTCAATATTACAAGAAAATGGCTTGAGGTCGACATAGTAAGTCAAATTTTAAAAACATAAGTCACTGGGTTGATGTAGTGAGCCAATATTATGAGAAAATAAGTCACTATTACAAGAAATAAGTAAACATGTCTAGAAAATGTCATTCGTTCCACATAATAAGACAAATTTTAATAAAACAGGCCATTGGTTCGACATAGTAAGTCAAATTTGAGTAAAATAAGTCATTGGTTTGACAGGATAAGGTCGATACGATGAGAAAATAAGTCATTATTACGAGATATTAGGTAAACCTATCAAAACAAATGTCAATAGTTTGACATAATAGGTCAAATCTTAAGAAAGCAGGTTGCTGGTTCGACAAGGTCAATATTATGACAAATAAGTCAGTATTACAAGATACTGAGTAAATCATCAAGTGTCATAAATTTGACATAGTAAGTCAAATTAATCAAAAGTCACTGATTCGACATGGTAAGTCGACATCGTCAGGAAATAAGTCAGTATTACAAGATATTAAGTAAACATCTGGAGAAAATGTCATGAGTTTGTGACACTAAGTCAAAATTTTGACATAACGCGTTACTGCTGTCAGAAGACGACAGACACCCCCCCCCCCCCCACCCACCCCTCCCGGGACCCCCGGACCCCCGAAGCCCACCACTTGGCGGGAACAGGCTTTCCTATCTCCCCAAGCGCGCGCTGTTGTTTTGGTTAGCCACAAGCTACCGAGCTGCAGCGCGCGCGCTCGTGCTTTTCCAACGGTGACACAGCAGCCGCGGTAGCGGGGCTCCCCTCGCCGAGAGGCGGCGGAGCCAAACGTCAAAATCCCGTCCAAAAACGCACTTACGTTTTCGGTGTCACGCTCGTTGACGGTCGGTAGAGGCGTCCGGGTAGACATTTTGGGCTTGGAGGCGATGCGGCGAGGGACTGTGTGTAAACTGCGGCGGCGGCGGCGGCGGCGGCGGCGGCGGGTCTCTCCTCCCCCTCACAGCCCGTTACATCTCTAACGGCATTTCAGACGGACGGGGCCGCCGACGGGACTCGCTCATCGCCGCTTACTGCTATCCAAACGAGCCTCGCGAAGGACGGACACGGCTCCAGCCCGAGGGGGAGCTGTGGAGGAGATGCCGGTGAGGTGAGAGGACGTGTTGGACCAGAACAGGACGCTCATCTCATGAGCCAGGACGACGAACCGAACCGAGGTGGAGCGAATCAACGCGCGGAGGTTTTCTTTCCCACCTATATTCCTACAAGACCCGCCCGCCAAGCGCTGCGATTGGCTGACAGTACACACGTCAACGCCGTGTAGCCTATCACAGCGCAGATGATGGGATTCTATCAGCCAATCCTGGAAAAGGGGCGGGATTTGTCAGAGCACGGGTGGGGAGAAGAAAAAGCGTCTTAAAGGGGAATTCCACCGTCTTTTCAAAATTGCTGAACAATTTTTTTTCGTTTTTATGTGAAATGTTTGACTGTAGAGGCTCTGATGTCTTTACAGCGGTGGTGATGGGAACCAGGCGTCGCCACGACTACAACACAGATATAGACATTTTATTGACCATCCAGAACCACCAGAGAACCTACACGAGTCTTCTGAGTGTTTTTAACTGGAATGATGATGGTAAAATAGTCATAAATCTGAAAATAATACGTTTTCTTCTGGCACTGCTTTGACTTACAACACCCTGCATGCACCTTTTGGCCAAGAATGGCTTAAAGTAAATGGATTAAAATACATTTTTTATCAGAAAACAGTGTCTCAGATATCAAGCGGTGAATTCATAACCATGTAATGTAATAACTTTCTGTGAAGGAGCCTTTAGAGTAAGACGTCTGGTTCCTATCACCACCTCTGTGAACGATTCTCTAGACTTGTTAGTCTGTGGAACGGAGCATTTCACACCGAAGCGAAATTTGGAAACATTGGTGGAGTTCCCCTTTAATGGGGCTGTTTTAAAGGGCTGAAATTCCCCTCTCCTTTTTGTAAATTAAATCATTTTAACATTGTTAATGTGTCAAAGTCATTCACCTCCCAGTCCACACAGTCCGTGCAGCCTGTTTTTCCTGAAAACCAAGTATTCACATATATAAGCCAACAGTGGTTAAGCCCCGCCCACTCATACTGACGTCACAAGGAGGACTTCTTTGAATGCACAGCCTGTCAGGACAAAGGCCTTTTACACACATCAGTCTTAAAGACACAGCCTGTTTGGTGCGACTGTTTCTGGTATATAAACCTACAAAAGTGCGTTTTCACACAAGCTTCTTCAGTTCATACACACACACACACACACACACACACACACATATTTTCTAAGCCGCTTCTCCTTCAGGGTTGGGGGGGGGTGCTGGAGCCTATCCCAGCGGTCATTGGGCAGAAGGCAGGATACACCCTGGACAGGTCGCCAGTCCATCGCAGGGCAGACAGACAGACCCAGGGGCAATATAACACGTCCAATTGGCCTGACTGCATGTCTTTGGACTGTGGGAGGAAACCGGAGAACCCGGAGGAAACCCACGCAGACACGGGGAGAACATGCAGACTCCACACAGCCCCGGTCGCTCTTCTTCAGTTCACACCGACATACTGTAGTTCAGTCCTTAAGACCCTGAAACAGGACACTATGTAGTGGGATCTTGGCCTGTTAGTCCATTTGTGTGACGCTATGGACATTATTTTACTTCTACCTAACACTTTTTAGCATTTAACGGCTGTTCAACTCGTCACCATCCGAAACGCTCCGATACGAACAAGTGACGGTTTAAAGAGAGACATTCCTGCCACCTGCTGGATGTAAGCAGTGATGTAGTGTACCATGTTCCAGGTTATTAGGCCCAGTTCAGGCCTAAAAACAGTGGTTCCTAATCCCAGACCCCCATGTCCTCTACATTTACAATTTCTAACCTGTTTTAACTCATCAGCTGATTAGCAAGCACTTCATGAGAAGTGTCCACTCAGGTCCTGAAGTGCTTATGAAGAAAAGTACCCGGGCGTATAAAGCAGGATGCTCACATTGTCGCCTTTAGAAATTTCAACTTGACATTTTACACATTCAACCCAGCTCATTTTCCCAGCCATGTAATACAATTGAGTGTCTAAATAAGTCAATTAACTGTCCCCTAATTAGTATTCATGAGCACATATTCCAACCTACAACTAAATAAATAATGAAATGGCAGGAACTGAACAGGCATTGCAATTAGATTAAGAGACCCTTTATTAGTCCCACAACGGGGAAATTTCACCTCCACATTTAACCCATCCGTGCAGTGAAACACCACATACACACTAGTGAGCACACACACACACACTAGAGGGCAGTGAGCACAATTGCCCGGGGCGGTGGGCAGCCCAATCCGCAGCGCCCGGGGAGCAGTTGGGGGTTAGGTGTCTTGCTCAAGGACACCTCAGTCATGTGCTGTCGGCTCTGGGGATCAAACCGGCGACCTTCTGGTCACGAGGCTGGTTCCCTGACCTCCAGCCCACGACTGCCCCCGTTAATTAAAAGCTGAACTTTGTGTTTTAATCGGCTGAACTGACGCTCACTGGCCACCGCATGGACGTAGCCCAGTAATTACAGCTGATCTCATGTTCCTTTGTTTGGAAGCACCAGCCAGCAAAGACTGTACTTCCTCCAACAACTCAAATAAATACTGCTCTGCTACTATTCAGCTATCACAGAACACATTCTCACCTCATCCATAACAGTCTGGTACAGTAGCACTGACTGTCACCCCCCCCCCCCCCCCCTCCTCTATCAACCAGATCACATCCTCGCAAACAGGCAGTTAAAGAGAGGAAAGAAAATGATCTCTGACCTCACACATCCTCTGTGCTACATTGTTCTGCTTTCGCCCTCTGGGAGGTGCTATAGATCTCTAAAATACCCCGATTCAAAACGGCTTCTTTGCCACTGCAATGCCAACATTGAATTCCATCTGATGATTTCTTTACGGACCAGGTCATCTCTGATGTGACTGGTTTGAGGACCAGGTCATCACTGATGTGACTGGTTTGAGGACCAGGTCATCACTGATGTGACTGGTTTGAGGACCAGGTCATCTCTGATGTCACTGGTTTGAGGACCAGGTCATCTCTGATGTGACTGGTTTGAGGACCAGGTCATCTCTGATGTCACTGGTTTGAGGACCAGGTCATCTCTGATGTGACTGGTTTGAGGACCAGGTCATCTCTGATGTCACTGGTTTGAGGACCAGGTCATCTCTGATGTCACTGGTTTGAGGACCAGGTCATCTCCGATGTCACTGGTTTGAGGACCAGGTCATCTCTGACGTCACTGGTTTGAGGACCAGATCATCTCTGATGTCACTGGTTTGAGGACCAGGTCATCTCTGCTGTCACTGGTTTGAGGACCAGGTCAACTCTGCTGTCAGCACTTGCTGTGGCTATGGTATGAGATTAAAATGCATTGTGATGCTGGTGTGGGTTGAATGTATTGCAGTGATGATGTTCTCCCGTGAAGCTTTGCCTGTTTTGTGCTTTGTTTGGCTTTGTGTTCATTAAAGTCCATTAATCTGAATCTGAAAAGTGTTTTTCTTTGCAAAGCATGATATCTAACAGTCATTCTGGGAAGCCAATGCAGTCAGTTCCAATGCCAGTGCAAACAGGTCCAGTGCAGCAAACACAGTCAGTTCAGCCAGTGCAAACAGGCCCAGTGCAGCAGACACAGTCAGTTCAGCCAGTGCAAACAGGCCCAGTGCAGCAGACACAGTCAGTTCAGCCAGTGCAAACAGGCCCAGTGCAGCAAACACAGTCAGTTCAGCCAGTGCAAACAGGCCCAGTGCAGCAAACACAGTCAGTTCAGCCAGTGCAAACAGGCCGAGTGCAGCAGACACAGTCAGTTCAGCCAGTGCAAACAGGCCCAGTGCAGAAGACACAGTCAGTTCAGCCAGTGCAAACAGGCCCAGTGCAGCAAACACAGTCAGTTCAGCCAGTGCAAACAGGCCCAGTGCAGCAGACACAGTCAGTTCAGCCAGTGCAAACAGGCCGAGTGCAGCAGACACAGTCAGTTCAGCCAGTGCAAACAGGCCCAGTGCAGCAGACACAGTCAGTTCAGCCAGTGCAAACAGGCCGAGTGCAGCAGACACAGTCAGTTCAGCCAGTGCAAACAGGCCGAGTGCAGCAGACACAGTCAGTTCAGCCAGTGCAAACAGGCCGAGTGCAGCAGACACAGTCAGTTCAGCCAGTGCAAACAGGCCCAGTGCAGCAGACACAGTCAGTTCAGCCAGTGCAAACAGGCCCAGTGCAGCAGACACAGTCAGTTCAGCCAGTGCAAACAGGCCGAGTGCAGCAGACACAGTCAGTTCAGCCAGTGCAAACAGGCCGAGTGCAGCAGACACAGTCAGTTCAGCCAGTGCAAACAGGCCGAGTGCAGCAGACACAGTCAGTTCAGCCAGTGCAAACAGGCCCAGTGCAGCAGACACAGTCAGTTCAGCCAGTGCAAACAGGCCCAGTGCAGCAGACACAGTCAGTTCAGCCAGTGCAAACAGGCCCAGGTTTTAGGCCAAAATCTTCTTAAACTATGGTAAAACAGTGTCTCGGGCACCAGGCAGTGCATTCATAACTATTTCATGTAGGAACTTTCTGCAAGGGAGCTTTTAAAGGTCATTCTCTAGAATGACCCAGTTAAACCCAACCGCTCTGAAAGACTTTGTTTACATCTAAATGACTTAAATAAGTAGGAATTAAAAGAAGTCTTCTAGAGCTGCTTTCAGGAGGAGAGAACAGGCATTGTCACAGTGGCCTCCCTGTACGGGTTTGTACAATGGCCAAAACTCCCCCAGGGGGCGCAGTATAGAGGCCTTTGCAGGCTCGATTTTTGATGCCCGCACTTTTTCACTTAAACCACGTCACACCTGCCCACAGCCATGAAACCTAGTGTTGATCCTGTCCACACCTGCCCGTCTCATGACCACCCACACCTACTTTGATATAGGCTGGTCCCTGTCCTCACTCGCCCACTCGCCTTTGTCATCTCTGAGAACACCTGCCTGCTTTGATGTCTCCTCACTGGAGCTTTAATCTCTCCTGCCCAGTTCAGTTGTTTCAGTGTAGTGAACAGTAAACGAACCAGCCTCTGATTTAACTCTGATTTAATAAAAATAATGAGTAAAAAAAACACCATTTCAATTTACAGTCAACAAAAAGTGGCAAATGAAGCCAAGAACATACAATAAAAGTAAAAAGAAAGAAGAAATTTGTTATTATTTAGTATTTAAAAGTAAAAAGTAAACATTTTGACAGATAATTTGCATATTCTCTGTGTTTGGTGGTGACTAATCCGTGAAACTGGTGCTCGCACATAGTTTTGACCAGTGTCTAAAAGCAACAAAAACAAGGGAAAAGATATAAAATTTGTAAAAAAAAAAAAAAAAAAAGGAAAAAAGTGTAAACAAGTATTGCGCCGATTTAAAACAAATTTCCCAAAGTGCACCATAATATCTCACCTCTTATCACAGTTTATGATGTTATCACAATATCAGATCCTTAAAAATGACCTCAGAGACACAGTACAGCCCAAAAGTCTGAGACTACATGGAAAATCGATTTGTTTTTTCCTTTTTTGTTTAAGTTTCAACCTGGAAATGAGCAAGAATGTTTCAGAAAAAATGTTCTGTCGATGAAAATGAAGCAGAAATATTCAAAATTCTGCGCTATTTTTAGCTCTGAGGCAAACCTGTGAAACTGATTGCGAACAAAAAGGCCAGATTATTTTTGCAGTCTTATCTTTCCCAGTAAAGCCCGTGTTCAGCCGCCTTACGGGCGGATCTGATCTGCTCATCGGGGGTTTTAATGCGAACCCATGCAGCTTGAGGCACACTGGAATTAAAGAAAAAGCGGGACGCACCAACAAATGTGAAGATATCCTGAAATTCAGTTGTTATGCTGATAGTGTCATGTGTAATAAAATCATAGTAATAAATTCGAAAGGAATGCAAGACAGAAGCATTTTCACCGGAGCTCTCAGACTTTAGGACCCCACTGTATATCATTTTTCAAATAGCAGTACTGCATAGGGACTTCACAGTACTGTGTATGCATGTGATAATCATTAAAAATGGTGCACACCAAAAAGGTGTTTCAAAAGTCTTCATATTAGGATTTTTTCAATCTACACTACATTGCCAAAAGTTTTCCCTCCCCCATCCAAATCATTGAATCCAGGTGTTCCAGTCACTTCCGTGGCCACAGGTGTATAAAGCCGAGCCCCTAGGCCTGCAGACTGCTTCTACAGACATTAGTGAAAGAATGGGTCGCTCTCAGGAGCTCAGTGAGTTCCAGCGTGGTACCGTGATCGGACGCCACCTGTGCAGCAAGTCCAGTCGTGAAATTTCCTCACTACTAAATATTCCACAGTTCACTGTCAGTGGGATTATAACAGAGTGGAAGCGATTGGGAACGACAGCAACTCAGCCACGAAGTGGTCGGCAGTGGAGACGTGTTCTCTGGAGTGACCAATCACGCTTCTCCGTCTGGGAATCTGATGGACGAGTCTGGGTTTGGCGGCTGCCAGGAGACGGTACTTGTCTGACTGCATTGTGCCGAGTGTAAAGTTTGGTGGAGGGGGGATCATGGTGTGGGGGTGTTTTTCAGGAGTTGGGCTCGGCCCCTTAGTTCCAGTGAAAGGAGCTCTTAAAGCTTCAGAACCAAGAGATTTTGGACAATTTCACACTCCCAACTTTGTGGGAACAGTTTGGGGACGGCCCCTTCCTGTTCCAACATGACTGAGCACCAGTGCACAAAGCAGGTCCATAAAGACGTGGATGAGCCAGTTTGGTGTGGAAGAACTTGACTGGCCTGCACTGAGTCCTGACCTCAACCCCATAGAACCCCTTTGGGATGAATTAGAGTGGAGACTGTGAGCCAGGCCTTCTCGTCCAACATCAGTGTCTGACCTCACAAATGCGCTTCTGGAAGAACGGCCAAAAATTCCCATAAACACTCCTAACCCTTGTGGAAAGAGTTCCCAGAAGAGCTGAAGCTGTTATAGCTGCAAAGGGTGGGCCGACATCATATTAAACCCTATGGATTAAGAATGGGAATTAAGTAGCAAGTATTTTTAAAGCCTGGATAATAATAATAATATTAATTGTAGTTAAAAGTGTAACAATTTCAATACATTATTAAGAAATATATAGAAAATTACATCCAAAATGTAGAGTAAAGTATCGAAATTTAACATTTTTTGCGAATCTTTTCTGACAGCCTCTTATTTTGAATTTAATTTCATTCCGATTCAACATTCAAACAATAACTAAGTTCAATTTATTATAAGTTTCAGACTCAGCATATCATACATAGCTGTTAGGTCTGTTGTTGGTGGTGTTGGGCTACTTCCTAGAACAAAGAGAATCAATTACTAATTATCTTTACATCTCACACTGTAATGGGATGACTTTACTCATTGCTTTCCGGACAATAGTTTGATTGAACATTCCATACCGCTACCCAAACCTTCCCAAATGTTCCAGTAGTTACTGTTCTGATAGTGACCATTTTGAGCAGAACTCAGAAACACTTGTAAACTAGATTACTAGATTATAGCACCTAGATTACGGAACGCTCTGCCTGCTCTTTCAAGGTCTGTCGATTCTATCGCTTCTTTTAAAAAACAGCTGAAGACTTTTCTTTTTAAACAGGCACTTGGGTAATTGGTCTGTATTAGGTTTCTATCCTATGTGTATTTGTGTTGTGTTTGTCTTTTGTTTAACGTTGTGTTTTTGTGTTTATAAAGCACTTTGTGACCTACGTCTGTGAAAAGTGCTGTATGAATAAATTTTACTTACTAACTTACAAACGCAGCTTTGAACAGCTGTTCACACATAAAATCATCTTTTTCTTTTACTAAAACGCAAAAAAGTTTACGTAACCACAGAACATCTGCGTTTCTGTAGTGACTCAATGTCCCGAACTGACTTTCAGACTTTGAGACATTTACTTCAAAAGAGTGGGATCTAACTGCTCGCCACGTGGCCATGAGGGACAGGGATGCAGTCTGAGGCCGCGTTCACACAGCAGGTAAAAGTGGCCCAAATCGGATCTTTTTCCTTATGTGTGGCACAGATGTGTGTCTGTGTGTGAGTGTGAACAGATAAACACACTGAATCTGACGTTTTCAGTTGATTTGAGATGCTTTCATGTGTGGGACTGAAATCCGATCCGTATCCGACCTGCGGCGATGCAACTCGGTCTGAACAGCCAGATCGGATTTCATGCAGCTTTTTTACATCATTTGTATGTTCTCCCAGTGTCTGCGTGGGTTTCCTCCGGGTTCTCCGGTTTCCCCCCACAGTCCAAAGACATGCAGTCAGGCCAATTGGACGTGCTAAATTGACCCTGGGTGTGAGTGACTGTCTGTGTCTGTCTGTCTGCCCTGCGATGGACTGGCGACCTGTGCAGGGTGTATCCTGCCTTCCTCCCGATGACCGCTGGGATAGGCTCCAGCTCCCCCCCGTGACCCTGATGGAGAAGTGGCTTAGAAAATGGATGGATGGAATGGATGGATGGAGACTCATCGCAGCCGCTCCATGTTTGAAGAGGTTTTGAAAAAAATATCCGAACGCGGCTGCAGGAGAACGCGGCTGCAGGAGAACGAGGCTGCAGGAGAACGCGGCTGCAGGAGAACGAGGCTGCAGGAGAACGCGGCTGCAGGAGAACGCGGCTGCAGGAGAACGAGGCTGCAGGAGAACGTGGCTGCAGGAGAACGCGGCTGCAGGAGAACGCGGCTGCAGGAGAACGAGGCTGCAGGAGAACGTGGCTGCAGGAGAACGCGGCTGCAGGAGAACGCGGCTGCAGGAGAACGAGGCTGCAGGAGAACGCGGCTGCAGGAGAACGCGGCTGCAGGAGAACGAGGCTGCAGGAGAACGCGGCTGCAGGAGAACGAGGCTGCAGGAGAACGCGGCTGCAGGAGAACGCGGCTGCAGGAGAACGCGGCTGCAGGAGAATGAGGCTGCAGGAGAACGAGGCTGCAGGAGAACGCGGCTGCAGGAGAACGAGGCTGGAGCATCAAAGAACACTTAAAAGTCTGAAAGCGAAGTTTTTAAAGAATTCAAGGACACGAATCAAAGAAGTGACCACGCCCTTTTTATGACTCAATCACGTTCTGGGTGATGATCCCAGCTGTCAGTCAGTGAAGCTTCATGGTGGCTCCTGTGATGATGGTGAAGATGAAGCTGATCTTGACTGGCGTTGGTTGGCGGTTGTGATTGTTTACCTCTGGATGAGCCGAGACGCAGCGTGACGCTCTGTTTGCGCGTGAGGGTCAGTTTAGGAGCTGATCTGTTCAGACTGATGTCGCGTATAAATCACGTTTAAAGTATAACGTGGACAGCCAAACAGAAAAAATCGGATTTGGAGAGAAGATCAGATTTGGGCCACTTTTACCTGCTGTGTGTAAATTGCTGGGTGTTTCCAAAATAAGACTAAAGCTTTGTGTTTTACTAGTGACATGAAAACGTGGCACAGCAACTTACATTTAAATCATTCTGCTTCACTTACACATAATTATAGAGGTTTAAAAATAATAATTATTTCACAAATTTCCGCCCAGCCACAATAGAAGCTGCTTCATTGACTGTTCATTTGACTCATCTATGACGTCTTGACCTTTTTCACTTCTTTCAATCTTCTTTTGACACTTGCAGTCAAGTCACAGCATTGACAAGACCTGGGTTCATTTCCAAGCACAGTTCTTGTGTGATAGGTATGTCCTGGCACTGCCCACCAGGTGGCAGAGTTTGCCTTTATTTGAGCAGCTACGGACGTTTACAGGAGGACAGGAGTAAAGAATCTGCTGAGAACTGGAAAACTAGAACATTAAATTCTGTATTTGTAACAAATTTGCCAACCCCAGCATATGCAGAAGCCTGTACGGATTCAGTTTAGTGGAAGCTGAGGATGAATATAATTATATTCACACATTTTTGGGGTAGGAGAGAAAGAAAGAGAGCAATCTGCTTTGTATTACAGTTCAAAGTGGAAGTCAAAGTCAGCTTTGTTGTCATCTCTCCTCACCACAGTTCTGTTATTAGAGGAGTGGAGTGGAGTTTCTCCAGAACATGGTGCTACATTAAACACAGGTGCACCATAAATCCCAAAAAATTACACAAACACTACAATAAATTCCTCCACACTACACAGCATCTACAACTAAACAGCCATTGAGGACAGAACAGCAATAGCAATTTATCAGTGCGCTGATCATTTTCACTTATAATGATTGTGAGTTACAGGGAAGGTATTAATTTCAAAGCTCAGATTCCAGCTGCCTTTTTCCGTTGCTATTAACGTGACACGTGCATTTATTAGAAACAGCGAACAAAGAGTGGTATCATGGTGAGAAACCCTGCAGCTTGGCAGGGAGACGAGCATTGCTGGAATTCTACATCTGATCTGCATGGATCACTTCTTGAAAGGTTAGATACCAGCAATTCCACAGGGGAAACACTTCGTTCCTCTCCTTTTCTTGCCCTCGTTATTCCCTGTGACACATCAGTTA
Source organism: Pygocentrus nattereri (assembly GCF_015220715.1). Classification (NCBI taxonomy): domain Eukaryota; kingdom Metazoa; phylum Chordata; class Actinopteri; order Characiformes; family Serrasalmidae; genus Pygocentrus; species Pygocentrus nattereri. Next base: position 33,256,417 of record NC_051232.1, on the reverse strand, counting down.
TACACAGAATGGCCACTATGTTTAGTCCACCTCCTTGTTTCCATACCCATTGTCCACTTTATCAGCTCCACTGACCACATAGTTTCACTCTGTAGTTCTACAGTTACAGACTGTAGTCCATCTGTTTCTCTGATACTCTGTTACCCTGTCCTTCAGTGGTCAGGACCCGTACAGGACCCTCACAGAGCAGGTACCATCGGGGTGGTGGATCATTCTCAGTCCGGCAAAGTGCGGCCCTATTGTAAAACCTGCTCTTCATTGTTGTTCCATGTATGACCTTTGATGACCCTGATTAGACCCTAGGAACATATTGCCCTGGAAAATAAGACACTACAACCATAGGGCCCTGGGAAAATAAGACTCTGAGAAAATAGGACCCTGGGAACAAATGGCCCTAGAAAAAAAAGACCCTAGGATCATAGGGCCCTGGGACAATAAGAGCCTGGGAATATAGGACCCTGAAAACATAGGGGACTAGGAAAAGAGGACCCTGGAAACATATGACCCTAGACAAACAAGGCACTAGGATCATAGGACCCTAGGAAAATAAGACCCTGGGAACACAGGACCCTAAAAACATAAGGCCCTAAAAACAGGACCATGGGAAAATAAGACCCTGGCAACATAAGGCCCTAGAAAAATAGGACCATGTGAACTAAGAACCTTGGAAAAATGAGACCCTGGGTACATAAGGCCATGGGAACATAAGAGCCTGGGAATATAGGACCCTGAAAACATAGAGCACTAGGAAAATAGGACCCTAGGAAAATAGGACCCTGGGAACAGAGAATCCTTAAAACATAGGGCCCTTGGAAGTAAAACCCTAGGAACATAGGCCCTACGAAAAGAAGACCTTGGGAAATAAGACCCTGAAAACTGGGACCCTGGGAACAGAGGATCCTGAAAACACAGTACCCTCGGAAGTAAAACCATGGGAACATGGAAAAGTAAAACCCTGGGCCCTAGGAAAAGAAAACCTAGGAAAATAACACCCTAGGAACATAGTGCCTTAGGTAAATTAGACCCTGGGAACAAATGGCCCTATAAAAAAAGACCCTAGGATCATAGGGCCCTGGGAAAATAAGAGCCTGGGAATATAGGACCCTGAAAACATAGGACCCTAGGAAAATAGGACCCTGGGAAAATAAGAGCCTGGGAATATAGGACCCTGGGAATCCAGGGCCCTGAGAACAGCGATACACTCCCAAACAGCAGTAGCAGTCGTCTTAATTCTAATTTTTTTTGTTGTTTTGTTCATATTTATAGATAATAAGACTTTTTGCAATTACTTACCAACTCCATAATAGTTTGCCTCATAGCTCCAGTACAAAGATAAAGAAGCAAACTGCCAACACCAACATGTCTTGGCTGATCGACTACATCTGTGGTAAAGAATAAATAAACTGAATGTTTTTTTTTGCTGAACTATTCCTTTCAAGTAAGTCACTGAAATATCTAAGCCTGTATGTAAATTAAACAGACTACCTGTCAGCCCTGAGCTGAGGTGGAGGTTTTATTGTGAGGTGAAATCAGTGAAGAAACCACAGACACGCCAAAGTGTGCATTTAAAAGCCTTCATGAAGTTGGAGAACAAGCCACAGATGAACTGCAATCATGTCTGAACACACAGACACAGACAAAATATACATGAAGACGTTTGAGTTACGGCTGCTGTGAACGTGATTAGGCGTGCAGTTAATTGTCTTTGGTCTTAAATGAAAGATGTTGTTTCTGAGAGGCGAGCGTTTTGGAAGAGACCACCTTTCACATTAAGGACAAGTTTTCAGGGTCAGACAAAAAGTAGAAATCACGTTTAGCAGGAAATTAACAGAAGCTTTTCAGTGTTTAGTGTTTCTCAGTTTCTCTTCATGGAAATTTCCTCACACCTCCAAAGTTCAGTCTCAGAAGTTGGTTGCATGCTCTGTTTCTCACAATCATACAAATAATCTCAATTCCAAATTTAGGCTCAAAGATGAGAGTTTTAAGTACTGGGGCGGTTTGTGTGGGCTTTTTTGACCTTAGACTTTCGGAAAATCCTATTTTTCCTTTGAATTTCTCCTTGTGGAAGAGGATTATCTTATATCAAATCTCCGAAATGTCTACTTTTAGCCATTTTAGATGCACATGAGAAAGAAAAGTACAAGGCAGCTGAGGTGAGCGAGGGTGGCTGTTTGTGTGGTTGTTAATGTCTGTATGAGGGGGAACCGAAAACATTTGGCCCTAGAAAAATAGAACCCTGTGAACTAAGAACCTTGGAAAAATGGGACCCTGTGAACTAAGAACCCTGTGAACTAAGAACCTTGGAAAAATAGGACCCTGTGAACTAAGAACCTTGGAAAAATAGGACCCTGTGAACTAAGAACCTTGGAAAAATAGGACCCTGTGAACTAAGAACCTTGGAAAAATAGGACCCTGTGAACTAAGAACCTTGGAAAAATAGAACCCTGTGAACTAAGAACCTTGGAAAAATATGACCCTGTGAACTAAGAACCTTGGAAAAATAGGGCCCTGTGAACTAAGAACCTTGGAAAAATAAGACCCTGTGAACTAAGAACCTTGGAAAAATAAGACCCTGTGAACTAAGAACCTTGGAAAAATAAGACCCTGTGAACTAAGAACCTTGGAAAAATAAGACCCTGTGAACTAAGAACCTTGGAAAAATGGGACCCTGTGAACTAAGAACCTTGGAAAAATAAGACCCTGTGAACTAAGAACCTTGGAAAAATAAGACCCTGTGAACTAAGAACCTTGGAAAAATGGGACCCTGTGAACTAAGAACCTTGGAAAAATAAGACCCTGTGAACTAAGAACCTTGGAAAAATAGAACCCTGTGAACTAAGAACCTTGGAAAAATAGGGCCCTGTGAACTAAGAACCTTGGAAAAATAAGACCCTGTGAACTAAGAACCTTGGAAAAATAAGACCCTGTGAACTAAGAACCTTGGAAAAATAGGACCCTGTGAACTAAGAACCTTGGAAAAATAAGACCCTGTGAACTAAGAACCTTGGAAAAATAAGACCCTGTGAACTAAGAACCTTGGAAAAATAGGACCCTGTGAACTAAGAACCTTGGAAAAATAAGACCCTGTGAACTAAGAATCTTGGAAAAATAGGACCCTGTGAACTAAGAACCTTGGAAAAATAAGACCCTGTGAACTAAGAACCTTGGAAAAATAGGACCCTGTGAACTAAGAACCTTGGAAAAATAAGACCCTGTGAACTAAGAATCTTGGAAAAATAAGACCCTGTGAACTAAGAATCTTGGAAAAATAAGACCCTGTGAACTAAGAATCTTGGAAAAATAAGACCCTGTGAACTAAGAACCTTGGAAAAATAAGACCCTGTGAACTAAGAACCTTGGAAAAATAGGAGCCTGTGAACTAAGAACCTTGGAAAAATAGGACCCTGTGAACTAAGAACCTTGGAAAAATAGGACCCTGTGAACTAAGAACCTTGGAAAAATAGGACCCTGTGAACTAAGAACCTTGGAAAAATAAGACCCTGTGAACTAAGAACCTTGGAAAAATAAGACCCTGTGAACTAAGAACCTTGGAAAAATAGGACCCTGTGAACTAAGAACCTTGGAAAAATAGGACCCTGTGAACTAAGAACCTTGGAAAAATAAGACCCTGTGAACTAAGAACCTTGGAAAAAATAGGACCCTGTGAACTAAGAACCTTGGAAAAATAAGACCCTGTGAACTAAGAACCTTGGAAAAATAGGACCCTGTGAGCTAAGAACCTTGGAAAAATAGGACACCTGAAAACATAGGGCCCTGGGATAATAAGACCCTGTGAACTAAGAACCTTGGAAAAATAGGACCCTGTGAACTAAGAACCTTGGAAAAATAGGACCCTGTGAACTAAGAACCTTGGAAAAATAAGACCCTGTGAACTAAGAACCTTGGAAAAAATAAGACCCTGTGAACTAAGAACCTTGGAAAAATAAGACCCTGTGAACTAAGAACCTTGGAAAAATAGGACCCTGTGAACTAAGAACCTTGGAAAAATAAGACCCTGTGAACTAAGAACCTTGGAAAAATAAGACCCTGTGAACTAAGAACCTTGGAAAAATAGGACCCTGTGAGCTAAGAACCTTGGAAAAATAGGACACCTGAAAACATAGGGCCCTGGGATAATAAGACCCTGGGAATCCAGCGCCCTGAGAACAGAGATACACTCAAACAGTCGTCTGAAATCTAAAAACTGTAGGTGAGAGTTAAAGTGGAAGCAGAGTGAACAAAAGTAACGAGCGCACAAATAAAATACTTTGATATATTTAATGCTGGAGAGCTTTGAGTCATTTTTCTGCTCAATATGTTTCCTGATTTTTAGAGGCTGAAACTTGCATTCAATGCCTGTTATGACTGGAAACCGAAAAAATGAATGGTGGTTTCTAACTATCACAGTATTACTGTACGTGCTTATATATATATATATATATGTGTGTGTGTGTGTGTGTGTGTGTGTGTGTGTGTGTGTGTGTGTGTACAGTGGTGCTTGAACGTTTGTGAATTTTCTTTATCTTTGCCTAAATTTGACCTATCTATCAACAGATATGTAATACTAGATCATTTTCCTCAATAAATAAATGACCAAGTGAATTTTTTTTGTCTTATTTGCCCAATTTGGTTTTCTTTATCTACTATTAGCACTTTATGAAAACCTGATGAAGCTTTAGGTCAAATTTATGCAGAAATATAGAAAATTCACAAGGGTTCACAAACTTTCAAGCCTTCCACAACAAGGTATGATTGCGGTGGTTCAAACTTGAGAGACAAGATTCTTTTCTGAGACGCATATCGACACAAATGGGAGCACAGGACCCTGAAAAAATAGGACCCTAGGAAAATAGGACCCTGGAAATGAGACCTTGGACTCTCGAAACGGAGTCACGGTGCGTTTTCCTCTAGCGGCAGCACCAAACCCTTTGGTGAAAAGGATTACAAGCTGGTCTCCAATAACATGAACTATACTCAGGTGGCCTTTGCCAGATTTGAGGTGAGGACTTCCCACGATTAGCTCATTGCACTAATCAGGAACATACAGCATCGCCACACTGCATAAAGCAACATTTTCCTTTCTTGTTTTAACTGGCCGGTCACCATTTGAACCATTGTATTGCTGCATAGAATGCTCTGTACTTTCACTTGAACCAAGCAGAGAAGTCTTAGAAGCTTAATGGCACCCAGCCATCGTGATGGAAGCGTTTTCAACCTGTAAGATTCCTTATAAAACAGAATGGAAGGCAAGCTGATACGGCCTAATAGGCGATTATTTTCTCGTGTTTGCCCTTCCTGACAGAATTATTGCCTTGGAATGGCCTGACCGCTTTCACAGCAGGCTCTGTGCGGTTTAGCCACATGGCTCTTGCGCTGTAATTCACTGATGTCGGTCAGGGAATAGGCCTGGTGTTCTGTGTCTTGTCATCACATTGACTTAAAAGGGTAAACTTTAGGATTCAGTGCCTGACTGCAGCTTTAAATGCAGTTGAACCCCAGAATATTGCTGTTGGTTATAACTGGGATAGTTTGAGGTAGTTTAAAACAATAGCTTGGAGAAAATTCGCAAAATTTTCCCACAGAAATATCGCCAACTTGCAAAGGCAATATCAGGCTAGTTTTGCACTTATGTTATGAAGGTAATATCGCTAACATTTAACAGAAACCTACTGGACATCTCAACAGCACCATCCCGAAATCAAAGTGCTCCAAGTTCATATTTAATCCCTAACAGACTTGCTTTTGTAGTCAAAAGGTCTGTTGCATAGCCAAAAACTGTAGTAGCAGTCGTCTTGAAGCCTGAACTTCACCAGCTTGTCCATACTTTTGGCCATTTTCGTAGACGATCGTCATACAGCGCCACATAAGCAAGTCTGAGGTTTGAGATAACATGATTTTAGACAACTGTGTGATGATTTATTTGCAGTTTCCGTGACCCTAATTGGTGCTTTTGTTGCTTTACATCGGCTTTCTGGCTTCAGTACAAAACTAAAGAAGACTCTATGTTGGCTAATCAACTTCATTCGGCGTAAGGGGAAAATTGTGTAAACTTGATTTTGACTTGATTGGACTTGAATTCTTCATTCAAGGCTGTGTGGATGTTGCTGTTCCTGCCATGGAGTGGACCAACAACAACCAATAACCTTGTCATTTATGTGCTGCCAAGTGAGCTAGGAAAGCAACTCATTTTCCAAAAAGCCACAAATTACAGGCCACTGAAAGTGCCCTTAGTACACGATTCCAATATAGAAATATTAAACCTTACTTCATTACCTTTAGTTGCTTTTATTCACCAAAGTTGTGAAAAAAAGAGCACAGGTTTGACAGATTTGCCTTTAATGATATACTAACTACTCTGGAACTTTTGTACGGTGTAGAAATGAGCAGAGATTTAAGCGCAAGTGATGAAGCAGCTTCAGTGCGTGAAATCAAGCGCCGACCTCCCTGCACCTCAGTGGCATATCATTTGCATGAGGCACAGCCAAATCCATGCAGATGCTATAGTAAGGAGCCAATAAAGCAGCAGTCCTCAACTGCTCATGAGCCAACAGCTGTGCGTGTCGGTGGCGTGAGGTCAAGACGTGAGTGCACTGCTCCCCCTAGTGACCAAATATAATAGTGTTAAAATTGAAATGAAAGTGAAAGAAACAAAACAGCTTAGTTTTTGTAAGAGAGCAAAACAATGTAACTGTGTGATTAATACAATAGATTATTGTATATAATATACAATATACAATATTGTATATTGTATATTATACAATAAAATAAGCACTTTTGTATTGGAGTGCCATGTGCATGAATTATTAGTGTCATCCTTGTTTTCTTTTTTAGTCTTATTATTGGTATTTAAATACAGTATATATAAAAATAACCAGGCTTTTATATGAGTCATGTTACTGGCCATGTATTCCATCCTGCAGTGTAGTAGATGGGTTGTTTGAGCAGGTTGAGCTTGGTAAAGGGGCATTCCAGTCAGAAATTCCAGTCAATTATTTGTAACTTTTGTCATGTTATGCAGTATTCTGTATTACAGCATTATATCCTTAGAGATTTTACACTTTTATATGTATATTTCAAAATTTTCATTCATAAATGTTCTCTCACTACAGTACCCAGCATGCATTAATCAAACGACTCTACTGGCTTTGTTTGTCTGTGGAGATGGCTTTGCGCTTGATTTCACACACCAGTTAGCAATGTGTGTGGCTGACTCCCATGAACTGGATAATTATGAGGGGCGTCCACATACTTCTGACAAATGTGAAGTGATTCCGTTAAAAACGGCTCGGTTTAAAGCTTTAAGTGAAAAAAGCACCGCGCTGGTATCGGTATCAGCCGATACACGAGGTTTCGGTATCTGTATCTCTAACCCCCCCCCCCCCCCCCCCCCCGCACTGTGGTAACGCCAGTGGTTGAATGTAAGCTCCACTGAAGTGCACTTTACAAGGCAGAGCTTGCTTCCTCTGTTTGCTCCAACAAGTCAATAAAACCCGCTGGTATGCCGAACATCTCTGGAAGGCGAGATACGCGAAGGGTGGGGGAGGAATATAATCAGGGATAAAGTGATCCCGCTATTACAGCGCCAGTCCTACATGCCCGAAAAACACACCCCTGACTAAAGTAAATAATCAATGACGGGGAAAGCACTCTGGAGCCGGTATTGCCAGCCTGTCCATCACTCTCCAGCTCCCCTCCGGGGCTCGGGGCTTTGAGAGAGTGGAAAATTTGAAGAAGTGCTGCATTGCACTCAAAATCCAGGCCAGTTGTGTGTGTGTGTGTGTGTGTGTGTGTGTGTGTGTGTGGGTGGGGGGTGGGGGGGGGTGGGGGGCTATTAGTATCATCCTTTGCGGGGAAAGGCACATGCACATGATGTTTGGACGATTGTCTGAAAGGCAAGCCGTTTGTCATGAGATTTCAATGGAGTGCACAACAAAAGGACATCCACAGGTCTTTTTTCGCTTTGATGCATGTGACATTAGGCCTTTTATAAATATGACGGATTGCATATTTCACACATTGATCTCTACTCGTTCTGTATTAGTCACTGCACCACCCAAACTCAAGATTTTGTAGCTACTGCTGTGTTTTTGATGCTCTCTCAAGGAGCCTCATTTATGTGTTCGGTACATTTATATAAGCCCTGACCACCCACTGCATTAAAACCACCTCCTCGTTTCTCCGCTCACTGTCCACTTTATCAGCTCCACTGACCGTATAGCTGCACTCTGTAGTTCTACAGTTACAGACTGTAGTCCATCTGTTTCTCTGATACTCTGTTACCCTGTTCTTCAGTGGTCAGCACCCCCATGGACCCTCACAGAGCAGGTACTGTTTGGGTGGTGGGTCATTCTCAGCACTGCAGTAACAATGACATGGTGGTGGTGTGTGGTACAAGTCGATCAGGTCTTCCAGGGCACGAGGGGTCACTGAAGGGTTTGATGAGTATGACATTGAACACCTATGGGAGATTTTGGGCTAATGCATCAGACAGCATTCTCCACCACCATCATCAAAACACCCAACTGAGGGAAAATCCCTCAGAAGAATGATGTTCCATCCCTCCAGTATAGTTCCAGAGACTTGTAGACTCTTTATTAAGGTGTTCTAGCAGGTCACGGTGGCCTGACACCTTCAGAAAAACCACAACTTCATTTTAACTGAGATTCTTTGATCAGATGTTCCAGGTGACTGTGCGACGAGGTTCCAGGAACTACCAAATTAAGTACATTTAGGCAAATGTAGATAATTGGATAGCTATATACCTCAGATTCAAGCACCGGGCAGGGAGTGCTATTAATCGGGCTCATATTAAGCTGTTCTTTTATGTGCAGTGGTAGTAGTATGTCATGCAAGCAATACACCATAGCGTCAGTAGACAAGGGAGTTCATACTGGCACAACAGTAGCTTGATAAATAGGCCTTTTTCCTCAGAGCGAGAAGGCCTGTGTGCCACTTTCAAAAGCCACGTTTGCCAAAAGTAACGAGTGACCTCATCTAACCCCCCCCGCCCCCCAACCGCCTGGTTTCAAATACCATCCAATAAAGCAATTTCTCACCTTCTCTGTATTTTGTTTCTCTAAACAAGCCCTCTCCTGACTTTGCCCAGCTGGCACTGGACATACGTTCTGTGTTCATTCATGAGTTCACAGATTATTCCAGCTGAGGGCTGGCAAGTAGTGATACGCCACTCCCTTTTCTGTTATGATGTTGTAACATTAAATGGTGTCACGCTGTGTCCACTCGCTAAAGGAACAATCTGGTGACAAATCAAAGTGAAAAACACACTTTTCCACTTACCCCAGATGTAGTTAATCAGCCAAGTCATGCTTGGCGTCCAATTCAGCTGGAGCTATGAGGCTAACGTCGCTAACAAACATCAGAAGCCAAATCTTTTCAGCGTACATTCTCAAAACTTCCCACTTCACTCACATCCAAGTGTTCATTAAGGTCACACTGACTTACAGTGAACCAGCAAAGTCGAGTCTTTAGCAGAGATTTTTTTAGCTTGATCTCATTATTAACATTAAAACCTGTCAGGCTCCGTACGGCTTCAGATACTGGGCCTTTTATTGAAGAACGGCCCTCAGTATGAGGGACTAAACTTAAGCGCTACATGCAGTAAATGTGGTGTTAAAAGCAAATCAGCAAAGGAAACAAACTCACTTTCCCAGAATCACCTGGGAAATCACAGTCGCCATGGAGTTCTTACTTCTTCCCAAGACACTCACTGGGAGATCAGCTGACTCCAGAGTCTCCCTCACATGCCTATCAGTGTTCTCAATCACCTGATTATTGATTGGTTCCACCAGTGTGTATCACCTGATGTTTTGAGTTAGTATTTAAGCCCCGGGCTTCAGATAGAACCTTCGCGAGGTGTTGGTCGTTTAATGGCAATCACTGAGCGTGTTTGGGACAGCCTTCCAGTGTTTCGGACAGCCTTCCGGTGAATGACCTGCGCTTTGTTTTCCTACGACTCTGTTTTCGGATTTCTCCATTGGACTAGTTTTCTCTTTAGATTTCGCTTTTGTGCTCTGACCCTCATTTGTGTATCACGGCGACGACATTGGACTGCCCCTTTGGTTTGTTTTGCTCCCGTCATTACCTTTCCGTGTTTTGATCTTTTCCGTGTTTTGGCCTGTTCATGGATTCCGATTTCGGTTGTGGATCTCCACATTAAAACTGATGCCTCTTTTAATGTCTGACTTCAGTGAACCCATTACAACTTGAAACAGTTGCTTAGTCTGTTTACACCACATGTATGCCAGCTAGCAAGTGCAACAGCCAATCCAGCTCCTTAAGATACTTAAGATAGATTACCTAACAGCTTCAGCTGATAGTAGCACATCATAGAATTTAGAGCTATTTGTCACTGTGGAATTAGACCTCCGCATTTAACCCATCCGTGCAGTGAAACACCACATACATGCACACTAGGGGGCAGTGAGCACACTTGCCTCAGCGACCGGGAAGCAATTGGGGGTTAGGTGTCTTGCTCAAGGGCACCTCAGTCATGGATCAAACCAGTGACCTTCTGGTCGCAGGGCTGGTTCCCTGACCTCCAGCTGTGCTAGCTAACGGACTTACCAACCTTTTCAAGTTGCTGTTCTTTCCCTTCAGCACTCAATTTTCTGCTTGTAGCACTTCAGCTTTTTTTTTTATCCGACCTCAATGAACCCACTGTGAGCTGAGGAGAACATTGTGAAGCCATTTGTGTGGGTTCCTTGTGGTGTCCAAGAGTCAGTAATGGTATTTAACGTTTTCCTGATGGGTTGATATCACAGTGTAAATGATGCCAATGGTTTAACAGGTGATCTGATTCTAGATGCATTTGATAGCTTCCTAATGGAATCTAAAAGTGTCCTGCAGGAAACTAGTGACCTCTAACCACTAGTAATCATTAGGCCAATTCACATTAGGAAACGGAACCATCAGGTTTTAATCCTGAACAATAATTAAACAAAAGGTTTTGTTAATTAACTGCATTGGTGCAGCTGAGTTGAGTCGCAAGTCAGTCAACACGCAACTTGAGTGTGACTGGAGTGAATATTAACACAAATAAGTCTCCAAATGATCAATGCTCATCTTAAATCTCTCTCTTTGCCGAGATCATTATCTTTGTTGCTATGGTGACCAGCCGTCTGTGCTGATCTTCAGGGTTAAAGGGTGAATCAGCAGTTCTACATTAACTCCAGCGTTTAAGACCATTTACTGTTAAACTGTGTTGAAGGATCAGCAGAGCTTTATTTTACTTTAGAGGAGGATTATTTTATTACTACCTACTGATCTACAACCTCAATTCCAATGAAGGTGGGGCGTTGCGTAAAATATAAATAAAAACAGAATACGATGATTTGCAAATCCTTTTCAACCGATATTCAATTGAATACACTACAAAGACGAGATATTTAATGTTCAAACGGATAAACTTTATTGTTTTTTGCAAATATTCACTCATTTTGAATTTGATGTCTGCAACACGTTCCAAAGAAGTTGGGACAGGGGCGTGTTTCCCACTGTGTTACATCACCTTTCCTTTAACACTCAATAAGCGTTTGGGAACTGAGGACACTGATTGTTGAAGCTTTGTAGGTGGAATTCTTTCCCATTCCTGCTTGATGTCCAGCTTCAGCTGCTCAGCAGTCCGGGGGCTCCGCTGTCGTATTTTGAGCTTCATAATGCGCCGCACATTTTCAATGGGAGACGGTCTGGACTGCAGGCAGGCCAGTCTAGTACCCGCACTCTTTTACTATGAAGCCACGCTGTTGTAACACGTGCAGAATGTGGCTTGGCATCGTCTTGCTGAAATAAGCAGGACGTCCCTGAAAAAGACGCTGCTTGGATGGCGGCAGATGTTGCTCCAAAGCCTGTATGGCCCTTTCAGCATTAATGGGCCTTCACAGATGTGCAGGTTACCCCTGCCATGGGCACTAACCCCCCCCCCCCCCCCCCCACCCCCCACCCACCCCACCATCAGAGATGCTGGCTTTAAAACTTTGAGCTGAAAACAATCCGGACAGCCCTTTTCCTCTTTGGCCCGGAGGACACGACGTCCATGATTTCCAGAAACAGTGTGAAATGTGGACGCGTCAGACCACAGGACACTTTTCCACTCTGCGTCAGTCCATCTCAGATGAGCTCGGCCCAGAGAAGCTGGCGGCGTTTCTGGGTGGCGTTGATATGTGGCTTCGCTTTGCATGGCAGAGTTTTAACCTGCACTTGTAGATGGAGCGACGAACTGAGTTCACTGACAGTGGTTTTCCGAAGTGTTCCTGAGCCCATGTGGGAATATCCGTTACAGAATGATGTGGGTTTTTAATGCAGTGCCGCCTGAGGGGTCGAAGGTCATGGGCGTTCAGTGTTGGTCTTCTGCCTGGCCGCTTACCTGCAGAGATTTCTCCAGATTTTCTGAATCTTCTGATGATATTATGGACTGTAGATGATGAAATCCTGAATTTCTTGCAGTTGCACGTTGAGAAACGTTGTTCTTAAACTGTTGGACTATTTGCTCACGCAGTTGTTCACTAAGTGGTGAACCTCGCCCGTCCTTGCTTGTGAACGACTGAGCCTTTCAGGGATGCTCCCTTTATACCCAATCATGACACTCACCTGTTTCCAGTTAACCTGTTCATCTATGGAATGTTCCAAACAGGTGTTTTTTGAACATTCCTCAACTTTCCCAGTCTTTTGTTGCCCCTGTCCCGACTTCTTTGCAATGTGTTGCAGGGATTAAATTCAAAATGAGTGAATAATTACAAAAAACAATAAAGTTTATCCGTTTGAACCTTAAATATCTCGTCTTTGTAGTGTATTCAAATGAATATACGTTGAAAAGGATTTGCAAATCATCATCCCAACTTCATTGGAATTGGGGTTGTAATTCAGCTCTGGAGCCGCAACAGGGCAGTAGAAGAGACGTATGTTGGTGTAGCCAAAGGCCATAGGCAACTAGAGGTGTTGTGGTGGATACACAGTGTACACTTCAGGTTATGTTTGGTTCTTCTAAAACAAAACTTCTTTGCCTGATGTATTTCCAGACCAAAACAGCATAATTTGTGTATAATCTCGTGTCCATATGCCTGCGAGATGTGGGTGCATGTGAAGGGGAACTGGATTCATCCACAGCGTTTCAGTTACATGGTGAGCTTTTGATTATTTTCATAGATCACAGTAGGTCATACTGTGTCCTAAATCAAGTCTGTGTTCCATTTTTTGTCAGAAATATACTCCTCATGACCCAAAATCTGGGCACCAAAATAATCTTGGTGGAACAACTTCCAGTGAGTTGTACACTAACATTACACTAGTGCGCTTACTGAAGCATCCAACTGCCTACTTTGCGCATTAGAAGTGTCTTTACAGGGTGGCTGCTACCCTGAAACTTCGCTGACAAATACGTACAAACCTGGGCTCCATGGTGTGTAGCTCAGCCCCTGAGGTCTAGAGCAGGTCTTGGGCAAGACAAATTGAAAACCATGTCTTTCCTGCCTGCTTACAAAAAGCCCTAAACTTCACTGTGTGCTAGCATTACAGGGTCTTCAGAGACTTCTTCTAGATTCCCATCAAACTGCGTTGTTATGGAAATTCTGAGTGTACTTTTTCCATGTTTTATGACTCTGGATGCTCAGCGTCTTTTACACAATCTGAGGAAGACGCCATCGCACTATCAACACCCAGCTCAGGTTTCCAACCTCAGCATGTGGTATTTGGGATCGCAAATCGGACTAAACCTGCTCCAGTTTTTGTAGATATGCCAGTTGTTGCAGGTATGAGTCGACTCCTCTGGGCATAACAGTGATGTATGCTTCCAGTACATCGTTTGTTCTGTCGGTTAACCCGGCCTCTTCCCTCCTGGCCCACTATTTATGACCTGGAGGATCTGTCAAGTCCTAGCTCAGATAAATACAGTTGGGCAGGAGATGATTCAGAAGGAATCCACTCTCCTGCGACCTAGCGCACAAGCATCCCGGTCTCAGGAGCACCAAATAATGCTTGGCAAGCAGAAGCGCAGCGTGAAGTTAAGAGGGCAGTGACTGATCACGTTTCACACAACGCAGCAGCGCGATGGTCGACACGCCCTGCATGATTGAGTGTGATCTGGAGCCGTTCCTCCGTGGGAGTTGCACCCAGCAGAGATCGGCCTCTTGCTCGCGCTCTCTTTCTCTTTGCCACGAACATGAGCTCAGTCCGAGCAGACCCAGTGGGTGTCCGTGAGTAAGCCACTCATCATGACATGGAACAGAGAGGTATTCATCACCCAGAGCTGACAGCAGTCTGGTTCACATTAACGAGCCACGTTCCTGGTGACCAGGAACAGACCAAGTGCCTTTCCAGGAAAGGCCTCACCACTTTCACATCTGATTGTTAGGGTAGTGAGATCTTCGAGGGACTCTGGAACAAATGTCGGGGATCATTCTTGTTCTTCTTGTTGGCAAGGCAAGGCACGTTTACTGATCTAGCACCTTTCATGCTCCATTAACGGCGCTCATCCAGGCCAACACTCCTGAAAAAAGATGGTTCTTTAAGGGTAAAGACAATGGCTCTATATAGACTCTTGAACACTCAAAGAACCTTTGGCATGATTAAATGGTTCAAAGTAAAATTGTAGTGAAATCATTCTTCAGACTGATGCACACTTAAAAATGATTGTTCTTGTGGTTCTTCAGTGGTGCTTTACTAAAAAAAATGGTTCTATATAAAACCATGAGCACTCAAAGAACATTCTTTAGACTGGGGCACGCTTCAAAATTATGGTTCTTCAGTGGTTCTTTAGTGAAGGAAATGGTTCTATATAGAAACAATACCACTCAAAGCACCTTTTGCATGATTAAAGGGTCCTTTGCATGATGACAGCATTTTTCAGGTATGCAGAATGTGCCGTAGATGGTACTATGTAGAACGTTTTTGAAAAGGGCTTAATGTAGCACCAAAAAGTGTTCTTCTATTGTAAACAAGCTTGACATCCTAACAATAACAGAACCCTTTTTGGTGCTATATAGATACATTTTAAAAAGGTTCTTCATAGAATCATATACATCACAGTCTCCGACAGTCTTAAGAATCCTTTCTCCATACAAAGAACAATTTAAGCATGCAAATGGTTCTTTGAGTGTTCATAGTTCTATATGGAACCCTTGAAGAACCATGTTTTTTAAGAGTGTACACTGCACCTATTTCAGTGTGCTTCTCAGGACCTCAACATTTTGTGGGGGTTCATTAAACTTTCAGAAGGATCTTCAGACTCAGATGTTATTTATGAAGGTAGGTTCTTTATGGCATCATAGAAAGAACAGATATCCATCCATTCTTCTGCTACAGCACCTGAGGAGCAACAGTACCTCTGTGACCAAGTTCCTTAGCAAAGAAAAGAACCTACTTACCAAATCAGGTGGTGTTCTGCAGGGTTGAGATAAACATTTGTAAAGGTTCTAGGTTCGAATACTGGAGTGCAACTATGCTATCCAAGTTCCATACTCACTGTTTTCATCCATATAGCCTGACTCTGTCTGAATTGTAGGACATGCTAGAACATCATGACTCAAAGAGACATTTCCATCATAATATCAATAAGCTGCCTTTTTTTCATTTCTGATGTATTTTAATTTCTAGGAAGGAGAAAGAAGTTTCCAAAAGGAGATGTGACTCCTAACAATCACCTGGAAGAGTTGCTAGACACCAAAACTGCCCCCATCAGATAAACAGCACTGAAAGCTTTGATCTCTAAAGGAGAGGAGAAGATCAAGCTGCTTCAGATCTGAAAACATCCACAGGTGTTTCTGTCCATCCTTCCACTGTGAGAAGACCACTCAGCGCTGTGGGTCTGAAAGGACGTGTAGCTGATCAAGAAGAACCTCACTGAGAAAAGGAGACGGACACATCAAACAAAGAAGCTGGACGATGGGCTGAGTGCCCCGGAGTCCAGACCTCAGCACCAATGAATGGGTTTGAAGCATCAACCGGCTTCTCAGACTGAGCTTTGGAGGCGTGTCTGCAGATTGTTTGAGGAACTAAAGTGAGGCTCTTGAAAAGAATGGGAGCTGGTATGAAGGTAGAGAGTGACCGAACAGAGACTAACAATAGGGATAATACATTCAATTATCAAGGAATTTTCTGTTAAACAGAAAATTCTGATTTTACTTAAAGCCTGCTTTGATTGGGAATTAAATAAACAAAGGGTGGCCTCTGACTTTTGCACAGTACTGCACAGGGACTCTCCTAAGAGTAAAACACATGTGCTGTCACATCTGGAAAAACAGGTTAAATAAACTCAGTTCCAGCCATCATTTGGTGGATGCAGACAAACTGATCTGTAGTTTGTTCACAGTGATCAACACTGCTGTGCCCCTATGT
Organism: Pygocentrus nattereri; assembly: GCF_015220715.1. NCBI lineage: Eukaryota > Metazoa > Chordata > Actinopteri > Characiformes > Serrasalmidae > Pygocentrus > Pygocentrus nattereri. The sequence goes on along the minus strand of NC_051232.1, from coordinate 33,240,070 downwards.
TGAAACCCTTAAGATCTCCAAAAGGAAATGATTCCACATGAAGCATGTAGCGATTAAAAAAAAACCCTGAAGTGGCATTTTGTTCCCCTGAGAGTTCAGCTTTAATTTTGCCTGTAGATTATTATGATTTGGCTGCCGGTGCAAAACGTGTCAAAACACGTAAGTCTTCTGCAGCACCTAAACAGCTCCAGCATGTCAGCAACCCAGTCGTGACTGAAGTCTTTGAAGCTTTGCTTGGGCACAATTCAAACAGCACATAGTTGTGATCCAAGACTACCAGCATGGCCAACAATAGATGAAGACCGACAGATCCTGACTTTCATTAACTGTAGTTTGAACAGACACCAAAAAAAATAATAAAAAATTCAATATTAATCTTAAATATAATCTTTATTTCTTTACAACAATCCTCATCCATCTTCAGAATACAAAACATTCATGATTACGTAAGAAACCAGTTTTAAATAAAGAGAGCATCTCAGAAGATCAACTGCATAGAGCCTTTTTTTAAACTGAATGGCACTGAGAATATACAAAAATGCAGCTATTGCAGTTATTAATGTAGTCATATATAAGACACGGCGTGTTAGACTGTGGAAATTGGGCTACATGTTCTCTACAGTAGTGATTAAAGACAAAATGTGTTTATGTTCATGTTAGGACTGAAGACCAGTGGCTATTATGGATTTAGAAGCGAAAAACAGAATGTAACTACTTGAAGTAGGTTATTTCCACTTCATCAGCGCTGTACATGAAAAGGGTTGTAATATAGCCATAAAACAATGGACTCTTGCGTGGGTTATGGCTGTGCTGAACTGGATTCGTCAATAGAAACACTCAAAGTGCATGCGACGATGCTTGGCTATGTTTTACGTCTTGGATCAAGAACATAAGCAGATCTTTTTCCAGGGTAACCCCACTGGAACCAATATCAAACGCTTTCCACTGCATTAGCCCATTCGGTCCATTTGTGTGAAATACTCATAAGCTCTGCCAGACCGCGGCATTGCCATCATTTCCTGGCCGTTTTTTTTTGTTTTTTTGTTCTGTTGCCTGTTTGCCACTGAGGGTAGTTAAAGAGCGGCGCTCAAATGAATAGGAAACTAATCTGGGTTTATTAAAGTGGAATCTTCCAAGCACATAAACAGCTCCGGATAACTCTTTCATCAAGCGCTTGTGTAGATTTGAGAATACCTCAACACTAACAGTTTGTCCCCCAAACACGACTTCGCCTTATTAGTCCTGATGACTGACAACGTCTTGCTCAATAGTGACGGGGCAAAAAACACTGGAACTGACAGGGGGTGCTGAAGAGTTAGCCCCCCCCCTCATGTCCAGTGCGCTATGCCTAAACAGGGTGAACTTAAAAGGAAATTCCAGCATTTCTGGATAAGTCCATTTGTAAGATGTAAAGAAAGTCAATCAGACTGGTTTGATGTGAAATGTGTTGTCGTAGAGTCAGAATTGTTCACCAGTGGCGGTGATAGGAACCAGACGTCCACCTCTAAAAGCTTCCTCACAGATAGGCACTAAATTAAATGGTAACTAATGCGCGGCCTGATGCCTTTCACGATAGTTTTGAGACAAGATTTTGGCCTCCATTTATTGTGGGGAGGTACATGTAGGGCATTATAAGGCAAAAATAGTGCCCACGGAAAACTTTACCATTTTACCATCATCAACACTTTACATAAACACTCAGAAGACGTGTTGCGTAGATATCTTGACGTGTTTCCTATCACCACTGTAAAGAAACCAGTAAGTTTCCCCACAGTAAACCGTTGCACATCAAACCACTCTGAATGGCTGTTTTGATGCCTGAACTGGACAGAACGATTGAAAAATTGGTGGAATTGTCTTTTGAAATATGTTATCCATGGGTTTACTATTCATTTCATATTCATGCATTTCCTATTACTGATAGCTCAAAGGACATAACAAGCAGGAGACTTGGTGGCACATTTTCATGAGACGCTCTGACTAGCCAAATATTGGTGTTGTCGATTTTATTGCCAATAAGTCAATGACGTAAATGTAAAACCTAAAAATGTTTTTTAACCTGTATGATTTATTTGCATGAACTTCAATGAGGAAACAAGCACCTACACCATTTAACGGCTATACCTTGCGGCTGGGTTTCAACTATAGCGTCAATCCCTGTCGCCTGGGAGACACAACCTTACGTTCTTTGACAGAAGTTCATAACTTACTTATCCTGTCTTGGACCTGTCCAATGCGCTTCCACCATTAAGACTATGGAGGTTTCTAGACTATTTTGGTTAGCTTTCTAACTTGTACACGGTTGTGGGCCGCTTCCAGATCAACATACTTGTTTAGCTGTTCCCAAAGTAGCTGGGGGGTCAACTACAGCTGTCTTTGGATTTCAGCATTAAGACCGTAAAGACTCTCAACTCGCACCCGATGAAGCAGTTCGTAATGTCTCGCCATTGTTGCAGTGGGGAGCTAGAATGTAGCGTACTGGATATGTTTAAACATGTGAAGCGGCGGTTATGGTGACCATTAGAAGGCGTACGGTCCTACGATGATGGTGAGCCGTAATAACGAGCTGGTGCGATAGTTTGCGACGGTGTGGTGAGTGATCATCTCAAGGTCAACGATCAGCTCCAGAGGGCCCTCTAGGGACTTGGTCAGCACCAGCATTGCACTGACGTTACTGGAACGCTGCAAGAAGCAAGGTCATCAAATTAAAGGCATAATTCAGTCATTCGATGCCAATATAGCTAGTGATAAACCAACCCGAAGCTGCCTGATGTTTCTTTTTTATTCTAAACCTCACTTATCCTCACTTGTTGGACTCTTTCTTTAGAATACTGCAGTAATGATACTGCGTTACATAGGACACCACATGGTCAAAAGTACATGGACACATGAAAATCACATCCATATGCGCTTGCTGAACAGCTCATTCCAAAACTATGGACTATTTATATGCAGTTTGTCCTCCTTGCTGGGAACTCCTCTGGGAAGGCTTTCCGACAGATGTTGGAATACTGCTGTAGGGATTTGCTTAGGTTCATCCACAGGAGCATTAGTGAGGTCAGGCACTGATGTTGGGGGGATAAGACCTGGCTCCCAGTCAGCATTCCAGTTCATCCCAAAGGTGCTGGATAGGGCAGTCAAGGCCAGTCAAGTTCCTCCACACCAAACACAACAAACCATTTCTTTATAAACTATTTCTTTATGGCCATGCTGAAATAGGAAAGAGCCTCACCCAAACTGTTGCCACAAAGTTAAAAGCATACAATTCTCTGGAATGTCTCTGGACACTGTGGCATGCAGATTTCCCTTCACTGGAAATAAGGATTCCAAACCGTAATTAACAGCCCCAGACCCATTATTGCTCCTCTACCAAACTTAGGGGGGGTTGGAAACTACCCTGCTCACTGGGCACATACATTCACACGTAGGGCCAATTTAGTATCTCCCAGCCAACCTGACTACATGGTCTTTGGAAAGAAACCCACACAGACATGAGAGGAACTTCAAACAGGAAGGACCCTGGTTGTCCGGACGGGGAATCGAACCCAGCCCCTTCTGGCAGTTGAGGCAACAGTGCTACCCACAGCGTCTATGACGGTGCCTATGGTAGGGCCCCTTAGTTAATGCGCTCTTTTAAACCACTGCATTGCATTTTGTTTGATATCATACACTTGTTACTAATGGTTGCGGCTGAAATAGCTAAACCCATTAACTAGGGGTGTCCACATACTTTTGGCCATGGTAGTGGTAGTAGAAGCAAAAAAATATGTGTGTCAATATAATTACTCATTAAAAGTCAAGACCTGGGTCTAAAACTGCTTTACTGTATGAACAGAAACAGCGGAAGGTAATATTTCAAACTATTTAAAATGCATCACTAACCCTCAGAAAGAACTCTCCTTTTTCGTTGCCGGCTCTGATCCTGAAGGTGTTGTGCGTGTTGGGGTAGATGTTGGTGGCCTGGATCTGGAAGATGTCTGCTGGTACAGTGCGATCCGAGTGAATGCTCATGTACTTATAAACGATGGACTGTGGACCTCCGCGACATGCAGTTGTGGGCTGGCAGACACATCGGCTAGAGGACAGAGAGAAGACACTTTAACCTTTTTTCATGTTTGGCAGTCTGTACTGACCCCCTCTTCACCTTCCCAAAGGCACAAGATACCTGATCTGTCCCTGCACCACCCGCAAAGGCGCTCTTTCGTAGTTGACTGTTATAGTGCTGGACAGGCTTTGCCTGACACTGGAAAAAATCCCATTCAGCCTAATGAGAAACTGCAGTGCATAACTAATTTTTTCAGATCAGACTGCGTCAATGTTTGTTTAGAGTTGCAGCAGTAAATTTGCAGTGGAAAACAAAGTAGCTGGAACCAAAAGCGAGTTGAGTCGATTCCACTGCAGTCATATCAGGTTCTATAAGATACAAATATCCTGAGAAAAGCGTATTTAAGATGCACAGTTGAACCTTAAAACTTTTGCTTTTACTTTTTGAGGGAACTTTTCTGACAGTGTAACCGTAATCAAAGTGATATCTGACTGTAAGTTTAACCAGAAAGTTAATCACTTTTAATTTAACCACTAGCTAGTTTACTGGCTACTGTTGCGTGGTTAAAGATACTCCAATGGATAAGT